>NW_004955515.1:655918-656866 GCF_000276665.1 Chinchilla lanigera
TCTAGATAGAGGCCCTTTGTTTGAGGAACAGTCAGCTAAAATTTTTTCCAATATATGGGGTTTTTTTCCACTCTGTTGATGATTTCTTTAGATGTGCAGAAACTTTTCAGAAGCATGAGATCCCAGGTGTTGATTCTTTGAAGTATTTCACGTGCGATTGGGTTTTTGTTCATGGACCCTCTGCCTACCTCTAAGACTTCAAGATTTTGACCTACTTTTGCTTTCAATAGATTTAGTGTTTCTGTTTTAATATTGGGATCTGTGATCAACTGTTACTTGAGTTTGGTACATGGTGCTAGACTTGGGTCTATTTTCAGTCTTTTGCAGGTGTTAAGCCAATTTTTCAGCATCATTTATTAAAGAGGCTGTGTTTCTTCCAGTGAGTTTGGCCCCTTTGTCAACGATTAGGTGGCCATTTGTGTTTGTGATTGTGGCTGTTTCCTCAAGTCTGTTCCACTGATCCTCTGGTCTGTTTTTTAGTCAATGCCATGTCAATTTTATTACACTAGCTTTGTAGTATGATTTCAAGTCTGAGATTGTGATTCCACCTGACTTTTCTTTGTTGCCCAGGATTTCATTTGCTATTTTCAGTCTCTTCTAGTTCTAGATGAATTTAAGGAATGTTTTCTCTAGATCTGTGAAGTATGCTCATGATATTTTTAATGGGAATTGCATTGAATCTGTACAACAATTTTGGTAGTATGACCATTTTCGCAAGGTTGGTTCTTCCTATCCATAAGCAGGGAATGTTTTTCCATTTTTGAAATCGTCTTGAATCTCTGTCTTTAGAGTACTGTAGTTTTCATTGAACAGATCTTTTACTTCTTTAGTTAGACTGATTCCTAAATAGTTCAGTTTCTTGGATGCTATTGTGAAAGGTATATTTTCCTTAATTTCTCTCTCAGTCTATTTGTTGTTTGTTTATCAGAATGCTATTAATTTTTTGGT
>NW_004955515.1:656966-726120 GCF_000276665.1 Chinchilla lanigera
TGCCAAAAATGATAATTTCACTTCTTCCTTTCCTATCCTTATTCCTTTTATTTTTCTCTCTTGTCTAATTGCTCTGGCTAATTGCTCCAGAACTATGTTGAACAGGAGTGGTGGCAGTGGACATCCTTGCCTTGTTCCTTATTTTAAAGTAAAAGTTTTAATTTTTGTCCATTTAGTATAATGTTGGCTATTGGTTTGTCATAGACGGCTTTAATCAGATTGAGGTAAAGACTATCTATTCCTATTTTCTCTATGGTTTTTATCATTATGTATGTGGACTTTGTCTAAAGCTTTTTCTGCATCTATTGAGATGATCATGTAGTGTTTGTCTTTGGCTCTATTGATATGGTGTATAACATTTATTGATTTGTGAATACTGAACCATACCTGCATTCCTGGAATGAATCCAACTTTGTCATAGTATATGATTTTCTTGATGGTTTGCTGCATTCTATTTACTAGTATCTTATTGAGTATCTTTGCATCTATATTCATTAGGGAGATTGGTCTGTAGTTCTCTTTCCTGGTTGGATATTTGTCTGATTTTGGCATCAGTATAATACTTGCATCCAGATATGAGTTAGGGAGAATTGCTTCCTTGGGTTATAGATTATAAAAGCACGCTTCCACCTGGGTTGCCAGCTGGTACATTTGATATCAAAACTGGTTTTCTCAAAGGTCATCAGAAATGTGTTATGGTAACTAGATGGAGACCCTTCGGCCTTGGAAAGTTATTGATCAAGGCTTGCTTTGGTCAATAAAGAAGCAGCTCCCTGGGAAGTTATCCCAGCCTTTGTTCATTATTACAAATCCCCAATAATCTCCAAAGCCTTATAAGAGACATCCCAATAAATGTTATTAAAATATATTATTGTGATATGTTTACATCGGTCATCATCAAAATATTAAGTTTTGTAGACAATAAATTTTTTGATTTAAAGATGCTCTGGTGCAAAGTTTTACATATGGCTATGATGACTGTCATTAACCTTGTGGTGTATTAAATATATTCATGTCTCCAGATAGACAGGTCTTCTAAAATGTAAAACAGGAATTGTTTATGGTAATAGACTTTTCTTTCATATTTAGGACTCTGCCTTTAACAAAAAGTTTGTGATGTATATACTATGTATGTGTCATCATACTTAGAGATGCATAGATGTTAAGCAGTCCTGACAATGTCACAAATTTCTGCAATGACATCCCTTTAAATGTCTACAAATTAGGCACATGCTTCTCAGGTACTAGATTGTTTAATATTAATCTTACTGCTCCCAATATAATGTAGTGTCATTAACTTTCTCTTCTGGATGTTCAACAGCTGAGGTTTGGAGACCAAAAACTAGACAGATAGATGGGCTAGGAGGACAGCCAGTATTTTGGCCTCAGCCTGCAGAGGTCAATGAAGGCCCAGGACATAAGAGAATTTCTGCTTTGACATCCTATAACTTGGTGAGTTCTAGTGTTCTGACCAAGCAGACTGTGGGACCACACAGGATGTGGTCACAGGATGATCACAGGATGTGATCACAGGATGATCACAGGTGTACAGTGTGCCCAAATAGAATAACTAAGAGAGAAAAGTCTCCCAAGCTTTCAAAGAAAGCAACTTGCTCAAGCGCTGGCCATAGCTCGGATAGCTGATACTGACAGAATACTAAGAGATGCTATACATGATTCCAAGGCAAATCCTGAATGGATTTTGATACATAGCAAGAGATTAATTGTAATTAATACAGGTCTCACATTATCTTGGTCTTGAACATCCTACAGAAAAGTATAACCAGAAATTGTATAAAACAATACTATAATAATATGCTAGCTGTAAAAGAAACTGGTGCTGGTGAGGGCTAGTGCTGTTTCCATGGTGAGGAAGACTCTTTTACTTGGCATTTTCATTCCTTGCCTGGCTAAAGTTCCTACCTGTTCTCAAAAGTGAAATCAAGCTGCATAAACTTGAAAGGTAGAGGGAGAGAATTTCATCTCCCTTTTCTCCAGGGATCTCATCATCCCTTATTCTTCTCATTCTGACTTTTCTAAGGGCTTTTGACACTACTGTCTCCCTCTTCCTTCCTGTCCCTCCCTCTCCACTTTTAGTAAAACCTTAGCCTCTCTATTCATTTCCAAGTCAGGAATTGCCAACATGTCCTTGGAGGGGTGGGGGCCAGGACTGTTGGAGAAGAGCTCATGTTGAAGACATGACTGGGTTTTAGAGACCCTTGATGGAAGTGGAAGAAAAAGTTCCAGATTGAGGACATGACAGAGGAAAAAAGGCAAAGATAGATATATAAAATTGCTTGATAGTGTAGGTTTGTGGAGTCAGACAGAAACTTAATACTTATTGTGAGACTTAGGGCAAATTATTTTATCTCTCTGACCATCAATGTTACATGTGTAAATTGGGGAATAATTAACACCTCTGTGTGGATGTGAAACTAATTGCCAGTGTGTGGGAAGCACATATTACGTGCATGGTGCTCATAAAATGATGGCTATTACTATAATGGGACATGGGCAGGACAAAAGTGCAAACTTGCAGAATTTGAAGAACTCAGTAGAAACTGAATCATATAAAAACATTGATTGACATAATTTTTTAAAATCATTCTCTGCTTCTGAAAGCTTCTTAAAAATGGAAACACACTAAAGGTGTAGAGAACTTTCCACCTGCGTTTTCAGATGGCCAGATAAAAAGCTAGATAAGGAACTATACATTACTGCTGTTACCATCCTATGCCATGGGTCAGCACTTTTCATTATAATGACTAAGGTAATGTAAGGAAATGTGCTGAGTGATTCATGACACTAATGCAGAATTACTTCCTGTTGTGATAAAGAGTAATTTACTATGATGACAGTAGAAAGCAATAATGTCACTGAGAAACTAACCCTAGGGAGTGAGGGATATGAAAGTAACTTTCAGGGGCAAGACACTCATCAGATATTTATTCAGTACACATTACTGGAATATACATACTCTTCATCATTATGCCTGCATTTACATCCTCAGCCGCCACAATTCTGCACTAGAGCCTCAGGTATGACACTCCATAGTCCCTGACTGATTTTTTTAACTATAGTGTCTTGTTTCTGCCTTCATTTGGTATGTGTTTTTCCTATACTAAATCTTTATTAGGTTAGAATGTCTTCCCCAAACTGTTTTTCCTTTTTGATGGTTTCATTGAAGTATAAGTGACTTATAATAGAGCATATATTTTTGTTAAGTTTTGACATACCTGTATGTACACCCTGTTAAACTATCACTGCAATCTAAACAAATCCTAAAGTTTCCTCTGATTACTTTGGAATTCTTCCTTCTAACCTTTCATGGGTCCGGGGTGTGTGCCATTGGGAGCGGGGGGGGGGGGCTCCAGCCCAACATCCTCTTGTGGAATGGATGATCTGCCATGGGTGTGGGAAGCTGAGAATACTGGGCTTTTCCTCACTCTCACCTCAGGCCATAGTTATCCCACATCAGGAAAGGCAAGGTAAGAGATCCTCCAGATTCTGACTCCCTTGCCCTGGGCACTCAGGTTCTAGAGCTTACATGTCACTAAGACAGAAGCTTACCATTGACACCATCCAAGATGTAGAGCTGTGGCTCAGAACTTTGCATGGTGTGGAAAGGTGTGCCATAAAACAGATATCTCCTCATCCCTTCCCAAGAGAATGGATCTCATTTTCAACAGAGGATAGAGAAGATCAAGCATAAGGATGCTCCCAAGAACAGTAAAGGCTGTGAAAGACAATTGGAAGGATGCTCAAGATCTGGCCTAAACTGTAGGCTCATTAGTTTGCAGGAGAAATGTGAATTAAGATGCCTGGAAGAAGCCCTTCTTGTGTCAGAACAAATATGAGTCATCTCAGAATCTATTCCTTTAAAGGAGCAGGAATTTGATTGGATTAAAGTAATTTGTACCCTATGGAATTGTTAATAATAGACTAGTCAGCTGGAAGCTTGTGGAGTTTAATGGCTGGGTGTGGTCAAGAAAAGAGAGTCCTATAAAAACCACTGGCATGCCAGATTGACTTGGAATAGCCAATGCTTAACCTTGCTGGACCAACATTAAGGATTTAATGCTGTGTGTTGGAGGCATAGTGTGGTATAATATAGCCAGTCACTAAACACACAAGCAAGAAAGTAACAGTAATAAGTCCTGGATGTGTGGGCATCCTACGGAATCACTAGAATGCATTATCATGATTTTGTTTATTTCCAATAAAAGTTATACAGGAGTATAGGGATGTGTGATTGCACTGAAACAGAACAACAGAGATGAACTGTCAGAATGACTAGAAGCCCATTTATCAGAAAATGACATCAAGGTAGACATAATAAATGTCTATAAAATTAGGTGGAACCATGACTAAATGAGTAAAGTATGACAAGCCTACATCAAATAGAGATATTATTTAAAAAGGATAAAATAAAAATTTAATAGTGGAAAAGTACAATAATCAAAATAAAAGTTGACTGGACAAAATGAAAAATTGACAATTCATCAAATTGGAGCTGCCATAAGAAAGACTAAGCAAGCTTGAGGGTAAATTGATAGGCATTACACACACCTGGGGATGGAGATACAGCTCAGTGGCAGAGCACATGCTCAGTATGCACAGGGCCCTGGGCCCCACCACACCCACAACACACATACATACATACACACACACACACAAACAAAGACTTACACATCCAGAAAGTGTCACAAACACCAATAGGATAAATCCACAAATAGATTTACAGACACATCATAATAAAAATGCTGAAAGTCAAAGACAAAGAGAAAAATCTTAGAAGTGGTAAGAGAAAAATAAGTCATCACTAATCCCTAAGAATGACAGTTTACTTCTGAGTTTGTTGGACTTATACAAAAGCACACACATTTTATATATTAATATATAATATGGGGGAAGGGAAATAGAGCTATATAGAACTAATATTTCTGTATGTTGCTGGAAATAAGCTGGTATAAATAGAAATCTGTTTATGTTAAGATATATATGATAATATCTAAAGTAAACATTAAAAGTATTAATGTATTAAAATGCATTAGAAAACATTTACTTATTCTAAGAAAGCAATCAAGAATGAATTGGTAAACAAGAACAATATGAAACTAAAAAGAAAAATGGAAAACATAAATTATATAAAAATGAGTTTTTAAAAAATTTATTTTAAAGAATAAAAGAAAGAAAACATTAACAAACAGACATGCATTTACAAAATAGCATAAGAACAATACAAACAATACATAGTTACCAAATGGTAGGAAATTAACAGTGGTTGTTATATTTTGTATTGATATCTCCAAAGTGGTTTCTCAGGAAAACAAATAGAGACATATAGAACTGATCAAATAAGTAATCATTAACTGTTCCTTTCAGTAAAATAATAGAAGACAGTAGCACAACTATGTTAGCTATCCTGTGTATACATACATACACAATTTCCCTTTCTTTCCCTTCTTTTTTCCCACACCCATGTTGTCCTTTACTTTTGAGCATTTTCCTTTCATTTCACAATGTCTATCATACCTCCTACTTTTTGTTCATTCTTTCAGGTTCTTACACTAGTGAGACAATACGTTGCTTACACGTGCAGGTCTGATTTACTTCACTTATGAGTATGGTGTCTAGTTGTGATCATTTACCTAAAAAAGCCTCAAGTTTATCTTCCTTTATAAAAATGAGTTTAAATGCAATTAACAAGTTAAATGTGGTTAATATGCTGTATAATATATCATATCAAGACAATGAAAAACAAAGCTCATGTAACCATCTCAATAGGCATAGAAAAAGCATTGATAAAATTCAACACCAGCTATGATTTCAAAAAAAAACTGAACCAATTAGAAAAAACTTCCTTTACCTGACGAAAGCCATCTACAAAATAATATACAGATAACATTATATTTTATAATGAGATAATAGATACTTTCCTTTTAAGATCATGAATAAAGTTGGTTCATCTATTCTAGCTATGTCTATTCAACTTTGTTTGGAGGGTCTGGTCAGGCCAATGGGAATCCTGATTTGTAAGGAGGAAGTAAAACTATTCATAGGTGAATGATATTGTATGTAGAAAATCCCAAGAAAACCACTAAAGTATTGGAACTAATGAACAAGTTTTTCAAGGATCCAGAATACAAGATCTGTGTACAAAAATCATATTTCCATACAGTGGCATTAAACAACATGAAAATGAAAATGAAGACCCTTCTGATTATGATAGCACCAAAGAGAATAAAATAGGATTAAACTGAACTAAATATGTATGCTGTAACAAAATGGCATGGGCTGTGTGATTAACCAACAGTGACTACTTCCCACAGCTTGGGAGGTGGTTGTGCAAGGCAGAATGCAGCATGCTCATATTCATGTGAGGCCTGGTTTCTGGTGTGCAGATGGCTACCCTCTTGTTGCATCTCCACATGACCTTTCTTTGGTATGTGCTTGAGGAGAGAGGGAGAGAAAATCCTGGGGTCTCTTCCTTTTCTCCTGGTCCCATCATGGGCCTTCCAATGTCATGACCTCATATGAATCTAATTAACTCCCAAATGCCCCCCTTCAAACAACTTCACATAGATGAATAGGACTTCATGCATATGAATTTGGAGGGACATAAACATTGTCTATAAAAACATACAAAAGTTATACTGTGAAAACTATAAAATATTGTTGAAACAATTGGAGAAGATCTAAGTAACTAGAAAAGCATCCTACAAGTCCATAAATTGGAAGACTTAACATTTTTTTTCTTATTTTAAAGATAAAAGAATGAAAACATATTAACAAACACACATACATTTAGAAAAAACCACAAAAACAATATAAGCAATACAGAATTTCAGATAAGATGATAGGAAATTAACAATGGTTGTATTACACATTGATATCTTCTAAGATGTTACTCAGAAAAACAAATATAGGCATGTAAGACTGATCAAATAATTAACCATTAGCTGTTCTTTTCAATAGAGCAATAAAAGTCAGTAGTACAACTATGGTGGCTATTCTGTGCATACATATATACATATGTTTGCCCTTCTTTCTTTTCTCTTTTCCCTCATCCCAGTTGTTCTTTCCTTTTGAGCAGTTTCCTTTCATTTCACAATGTCTACTGTACATCCTACATTTTATTCACTCTTTTAGGTTCTTACACTAGTGAGAAAATATGGTATTTACATATGTGGGTCTGATTTATTTCACTTATGAATATGATCTCTAATTGCATTCATTTACCTATAAAAGCCTCGAGATTATATTTCTTTATAGTTGAGTATAAATATTCCATTATGTAAAAATATCACAATTTTTTCATCCACTCCTCAATTGATGGGCACTTGAGTTGCTTCCATGATTTAGCTATTACAAATTGCTCTGCTATAAACATGGGTGCACATATATTGCTGTGATATGATGTTTTCAGTTCTTCTGGAAAAATACCCAGAAGGGGAGTAGCTGGATTGAATGGGATCTGTAGTCTAGTTTACTGAGCAACTCCAAACTGATTTACACAGTGGTTTCACCAGTCTACACTCCCACCAGCCATGGAGAAGTGTTCCTTTGGCTCCACAGCCTCACTAGCATTTTTTATTGGTTGATTTCTTAATGATAGCCATTCTCACTAGGGTGAGATGGAATTTCAGTATTGTTTTAATTTGTATTTCTCGAACGACTAATGATGCTGAACATTTTCTCAGGCATTGATTTGCCACTTGTATTTCTTTATCTGAGAAGTGTATGTTCATCTCAGATGCCCATTTTTGTATTGGGCCTTTGAATTTGGGTGGGGCTGGTGTTCTTTAATTCTTTATATGTTCTAGACAGAAGACTTTTGTCCGAGGGACAGTCAGCTAGAATTTTTTCCCAGCTTGTGGGATTTCTTTTTACTCTGCTTGGGATTTCCTTAGATGTGCAAAAACTTTTCAGTAAGATGAGGTCCCAGGTGTTGATTCTTTGAAGTATTTCACGTGTGGTTTGGCTTTTGTTCATGAACTCTCTGCCTACCCCTGTGTCTTCAAGATTTTTGCCTGGCTTCTCTTCCAGTAGATTTACTGTTTCTGTTTTAATATTTAGATCTGAAATCCATTTTGACTTGAGTTTGGTGCAGGGTGATAGACATGGGTCTAGTTTCAATCTTTGGCATGTGAGGAACCAGTTTTTCCAGCACCATTTATTAAAGAGGTTATCTTTCTTCCAGTAAACTCATGTGCCCTTTGTTAAAGATAAGGTGGCTTAGTGTGTTTGTGTTTATGGTTGCATCTTCCAGTCTATTCCACTGATCCTCAGGTCTAGCTTTTTTCCTTTTTTTTTTTTTTTTTTTTGCCATAACTATACTGATTTTATCACAGTAGCTTTGTAGTATAATTTCAAGTCAGGGATTGTGATGCCACCTAGCTTGTCTCTGTTGTCCAGGATTGCTCTTGATGTTCTGGGTCTCTCCTGGTTTCAGATGAATGTTAGGAAGGTTTTCTCTAGATCTGTGAGGTATGATAATGGTAGTTTAATTGGAATCGCATTGAATCTGTACAACAATTTTAAGAAGTATGGCCATTTTCACAATGTTGATTCCTCTTATCCATGAGCAAGGAATATCTTTCCATTTTCTGAAATCCTCTTTGATTTTCTTTCTCAGAGTACTGTAGTTTTCACTGTATTGATCACTGTATAGATCTTTTATTTCTTTTGTTAGGCTGACTCAAAAATATTTTAATTTTTTGGATGCTATTATAAGAGGTATGGCTTCCTTAATTTCTCTCTCAGTGTGTTACTGTTTTTGTATAGAAATGCTATTGATTTTTGAGTGTTGACTTTGTATCCAGGTACGCTACTGAATTTGTTGATTAATTCATGTGGTCTTCTGGTGGAGTTTTTGGGATCTTCCATGTAGAGTAACAAGTCATCTGCGAATAATGATAATTTCACTTCTTTCTTTCCTCCTATTATTGCTTTTATATATCTCTCTCTTGTCTAATTGCTCTGGCTAATGTTTCCAGAACTATCTTGAGTAGGAGTGGTGACAGCGGACATCGTTGTCTTATTCCTGATTTTAAAGTAAAAGCTTTCAGTTTTTGTCCATTTAGTATGATGCTGGTTGTTGGTTTGTCTTAGATGGCTTGCATCAGATTGAGGTAAAAACCATCTATTCCTATTTTCTGTGGGGTTTTTATCATGAGTAAGTGCTGGACTTTGTCAAAAGCTTTTCCTGCATCTATTAAGATGATCATGTGGCTTTCTGTCTTTGGCTCTGCTGATATGGTGCATTATATTAATTGATTTGTTTATATTGAACCATCCCTGAATCCCTGGGATGAATCCCACTTGGTCATGGTATATAATCTTCTTGATGATTTGCTGAATTCTGTTTGGTAATATTTTATTGAGTATCTTTGCACCTATGTTTGTTAGGAAGATTGGTCTGTAGGTTTATTTCTTGGCTGGGTCTTTCTCTGGTTTTGGTATCATTATAATACTTGCCCCCAGAAATGAATTAGGGAGAATTGCTTCCTTTTCAATTTCATTGAAGAGTTTGAGAAGAACTGTCATTAAATCTTCTCTGAATGGCTTGTAGAATTCAGCCGTGAAGCAATCATTACCTGGGCTTTTCTTTGTTCATAGTTTTTTAATCACATTTTCAATTTCCATAATTAATATTGGGTTATTCAAGATTTCTATATCTGTATTCAACTTTGGTAATTCATTCTTATCTAAGAATCTTTGCATTTCTTATGTATTTTCTATCCTATGGGAGTAAAGATTTTTAAAGTATGTATTCATAATCTTCTCAGTTTCTATAGGATCTATAGTAATTTCACCTTTTTCATTCCTTATTGCTTGAATTTGAGTTTTTTGTTTCATTTTTTGGTAAGGCTAGGGGCTTATCAATTTTGTTTTTTCTTTCAAAGAACAAACTTTTTGATTCACTAATTCTTTATAATGTTTTCTTCATCTCAATTGCATTAATAGCTGCCCTGATCTGTGTAATTTCCTCCTTTCCTCAGGCTCTGGGATTCACTTGTTCTTCTTTTTCTAAAAGTTAGAGGTGCAGCATTAGGCTATTTATTTGTTCTTATTCTGTTTTCCTGATATGTGAGTTCACCGCTATAAATTTCCCTTATTTGGGGGCTGTGTCTTCCCCTGGTGCCTTCTTCTTGGCACTTTTCCTCTTTCTGTTTCCTGGTTTCTGTGGTCAGAGTTTTTCTCTGGCTTGCCCTTCCACCCTGATGCTTCCACTTTACCACAGGCCTACAAGTAATGGAGCCAACTGACCATGGACTAAAATCTCTGAAATCATGGGCCAAAGTAAACCTTTCATTGTTTAAGTTGTCATCCTCATTTATTTCATCATAGCAACACAAAGCTGACTACCACATGTAAACTGCTTAATTCAAGGTGTGCTATCCACCTTTCTCTCACATTTAGCTACTAAAGTCGACACTACTAGTGGACAACCTGCTATATGCTAATTAGAGGCCCCAAGACTTAAATATCTTTACAAGTCTGAAGAAAGGCTCATTAATGTTAACGCACCAAGTAGTGTTACAGGCACTTAGAGCTTACTCTGGTTTGGTTCTTCACAGCAATATCAAATAGATTTTTCCCTGTGTGCCAAAGGTAATTCTATTATGAAATCCATGCATTCAGAAAAGTTAAAGCAGTATGGATAACTCTTTAAATGAGGAATTTGAGGGTAAAACTGTGGCCAGGCTGTTCCACCACATTTAAATACTTCAGTATCTGCCCAAATGAGGACATTCTTCTGCCCAGCACCCCCCACAGTGATAAACTAGCCATGGATTGTCATTTATAGTTTCCATTTTGTAGTTCCTCTGTCCTGAGCGTTGGTTTTAGTGTCTGCTAGTGTTGCTACTATTGGTTTGCTTCTTCAGGTGCTGATGACTAAAAATTATGAGCTCATATACAACTGTGCTGAGAAAGTCCTCATGGTTACTTCACAGCACAGAGCATTTTTGTTTTCTTTTGCTGAGTGCTCAGGAGCACCACTAGATGGGATCTATGCACTCCAGCAGGAGCTAAGTCTGGATCCCTAACTTGTGGTGGACCCAAGGCTTGGCCTCCTACTCACAGTGCCCTTCCCGGAATTCACCTCCAGGTTCCTGTGTTGCTTTACCTGCTCTGTTTAGGTTTCAGCTCACTCTGGCCTCTCCTACTGGGAACTTCTTCTTGCCTTTGTAGAAGTTTTCCACGCATGTTCAGAGTATCTAGAACATGTTAGTTCCAGAAGCTCTGATGCCCTTTGTAAGAATTCACAAGGTTTGTAGATTAACAACAGCTAGAGAGACTTTAAAAAAAAACAACCACAAAGTCAGATTATACTGATTCCTGGCAGCCACTCAGTTGTGCACTGCCCAGCACTCTGAGAACCGAATTTGATGCCTTATCCTGACATGTCAGGCCTGCACAGTCTGGTTGCTGCCTATCCCTCAGATTCTTTCTCTGGCTGCCGAGTCCATAGAGCATTCTTTCTACTCCTCCCACAGCTCATGCTTGTTCCCACTTTGCAGCTCTTGCATAGCATGTTCCTTCTGCTTAAAATTCTCTTTGGTCAGTATTTGCCTGGATGAATCCTTTTTGCATGTAGATTCTCAGTAAAGGATGAGACTGCTTTGGCCCTGCACTCCAGCACCATCCCCCGTGAATGCTGTCAGTTTCACACTCTAGGTCACTCCAAAGCACACAGTTCCTTAATAGAATCCTCACTATTTAAAATTATTGAAATATTTGTTAAGTGTCTTTGGTTTATTTTTGTATTTATTTATTTCATTCTTTTGAGACAGGATCTTGCTATGTAGTTCAGGGTGGTCTTGAACCCCCTATGTAGTTCAGGCTGGCCTCAAACTCTTGGTGATCTTCCTGCTTCAGCTTCCCGAGTGCTGGGATTACAGGTGTGTGCCACCAGGACTGGCTTTACCTCTTTTTAGGAAAGAATTCCAGAAAAGATTCCCTAAGTCCTAGTGATAGGGAGTTCTGAGGATCTTATCCCTTATCACTCAGTAGACACTTATTGAAAAAATAAAAGTTACAATGAAGTAATATGAATCACAATCCTTGTAAAATACAGAGTCAACCTGTAGGAAATCTAGGAGGCCTAAGAGAAGCAATGGTACTGAGAACATGGCAGGACAAGAAGCTCAGCCCTTTGTGTCAAGCACTGTCCCTAGCAGAGCTCCATTGTCTGGTTCACTAACTCAGCAGCCCTGGGTTCAAAGCACTGGGCAGAGTCACTTTTTAATTTTTGTCTTCACCCAGAGCTTATCCATTTTTCCACTGAACAAAGTTGAATACTTTGAGTTTGTTTCCTTTCACCATTTTTAAAGGTATTCATGAGACAGGCAAGACAGGACAAACACACACATAGACAAAAAATTTTTAAATACATAAAAAATAATCTCTCTTGTTCAGTCTACATACACATTCTTACTGGTGGCCCCAGAGTCCAAATCACTCTCTCAGGATCTAATATGAAAAATACTCAGGAAATAAGATTAGTGGCACATTTTTGGTGTGAAGAAGGAATAAAACTGTGGTTTTTTCCATTATCAACTCTTTGTATGGCCGTTTCAAATTCTGAATCTTGCTGAGCACAGGATTCCAGGCAGAACTCAGATTCCTCTTGTTTAATGAAAAAGTATTTTTCTTTCTTTCTGGCTCTTTCTTTCTCTTTCAGTTGTGCATAAATTGAAAACTGAAAATATGTATAAGCATGTTACAGAAACCGAAGAGTTTGGAAATATTGTCATCTTGGCAGATGTGGTTATTCTTTCAAGACAAAATGATCCCTTGATAACTCCATTTCAACTTTATCAGTGTTAATTCTCATGGAGGGTGAGAGTCTGCTGAATTCTTCCACTGCTCGGGGCTGGGATTTACTATGAACTTTCTAGGCTCCCCTGATCAGAATGAGTGTTTTGGGCAACACTGCCTCCCTCTCTCCTCAACTTTCCTCAGATAAATTTTTTTTTCAAGTTTTACTGCACAAGTTAGGCCAAGCAGCTGCATTTTTTTTGTTGTTGTTGTAAGTTGGTTTTGATTCTGAGGTGAGAACTTTTGCTCAGGCTTTGACTTTTTAGATACAAATGTGGCTTCTAGCCCTCATCATGTATCCAGGAATGTGACTCACACTGATGTACATGTATAGATGATTTCTATTATTCTAGTAAATTATTAACCCAAGGGGATGGTAGGAACCCCTAAGTCAGAAGCCAGTTGGTAGAATGGTGGGCAGCCTGGAGACCCTAACCTTGCAGGGGCATCTGTAGGGGAACAGTCTGGTGGGAGACTAGGTGCCCAGCTCTTGGATGCTGTGCAACATCCAGGTGCCAAGAGCAGGAGTGAAGGTTGGACAGCAGGTGGTCAGAATAAAGATAACGAACATCTCAGGAGCTGAGAGACATACCTAGTATAGACCTCCAGGCAAAGCATTTGAAGGCCTTCTAGGAGGTGAGGGGTGCTTGCGGAGTGAACACTGGCTCATCTGCAGAGCAGGAAGGAGGTTTCCTCTTGTCCCTGCCAAGAAGACACTAATATCTCTGTCTACCCACTAAAGCATGTGTAGAGCTTTGTCTCTTCTATGGCAACTGTGAGGTTTTGTCATCATGGATATGGTCACTATTGGGTAGAAAAAGGGGATACTGGATGCAGAGGGTGCTAGAGTTTGGATCTGGAAGTGTCAAAGCACAGTCCCCATTCAGTGAAACTCTTGGGAAGTGGTGGCTCCTTTGGGGGGAGAGGCTCATGGGAGGAAATGGGTCACTGGGGGTGTGTCCTGAGAGGGGACTGTGGGATCAGTCTCTTCCTCTCTTTTTTTCCTAGCCACTATGAAGTGAGCAACTCCTCCAGCCAGGCACTCCTGCCCTATACACTGCACTGCCATAGGCTGAAAGTAATGGGTCCAAATGACCATGGCTGAACTCTCACAAATGGGGAGCTAAAAATAGGCCTTTCCTCCTGGTAAGCTGCCTTCCTCAGGTACTTTTGTCACAGCATAGACACTGACCAACATGGATAGATGAGGTCAGCTCTTCCTGCCGTTCTCTTTGGGCCAGTGTGAGCCCCCATGGTAGAAGAAGAAGGGATAGCCACTGTAGAACCACCTTTCTGGGAGATCCTGGGAACAACCGCAGGTGCTTGGGAGCCAGAGGCCAACAGAGCAGTCGGGAAATGGGTTGTTCTTGCTGTGTTACACTGAACAGATCTTTTCTCTGGATTCTTGGAATTTGGAGACCAAGGCAGCATCAGAGGCATAAATGATGCACCCTCAGGATGAGCTCTGCATGTGGTGGTGGAAGAGACTTCTCTAATGGGCTTAGGACTGTGGCTGTGTTGACATAGGTGGGACCTGAGATACAGGACTAGAGCAAGTGAAACTGGAGGTGTAGCTGGTGCTCTGATTGGGAGCATAAATGCAATGCCAGCCCAAGAAGCCCTGGATGAGCTGGCAGAGGAGGCTCAGGAAGAGTGTGAAGGGCCAGGCCTATTGGGTGCGTGTGGAGTCACTAAAGTGGGGCATTAAGGTCTATGGATTTTTCTGGCTGCATGAAGGATGGATATGAGGATTTCCATCCACACCTGGCCACATCACTGTTATGATATTGATGGAACTTTTGAGATTATTTGTGCCCCCTCCATGGTCAAGAGGAGTTGTCCTCCCATTTGGGTCTTGGGACTGACTAAATTTGGAATTAAACCTATGTCCTCTGTCTCCAAAATCTATTATCCTTTATGCTAGTGGACTACCTTCCTGTTTTAGTTACAAGTGCCAGAAGTAAATATCATTCTAGTAGAGGTGACTTTTTAATAACAGGGATTTATTTTTTATAGTTTTGGAGGCTGGAAGTCCAAGATTAGAGCCCCAGTATGCTTGGGCTCTGGAGAGAGCTTCTCCTGGCTGCAGACTGCCAACTTCCTGTCATGTCTGCAGGTGAGAAGGGTCTTTCTGATGCTTTCTTCATTTCATTTTTTCATTTCCTGTAAACTTTGGGGTTTAATCAGGGTCTCATCATGTTAGGCAAGTGCTTTATCACTGAGCTACAATCCCAGGCCTTCCTGGGAACTTTTAATCCCACCTAGAAGGTTCTATCATCAAACCCAATCATTTTCCAAAGGCCCCAACCCTCAAAACCATCACTAGGAGTGTTGGGATTTCAACATGTTTGGGAAGATACAAACATTCTGAACAGCAAGGTCCTACATCTTGAAGAATTTTCATCTCAAGAAAATAGACAATAAAAGCTTTTTACTAGGAATACGTTTGTGCCAAGATATATTTGTACTACCTCACAAGACAATTTTGAGCATATGAAAAATTATTGTAATAAAAATATAATGTAGACTTTGGATGTGTGTGTCAACATAGATTCATCAGTTATTCTCATTGCTCCCACATACTGCAGAGGTGTGGGAGTCAGTCACAGGGAAGGATGTGCATGTGTGGGGCAGGCAATACATGAGACATTTCTGTATTTTCTGCTCAATTTTTCTGTGAATTTAAAACTACTCTAATAAATAAAGTCTGTCTAAAATGTTAGCATGTATCAGTTACTGTACTCTCGAAACAATCTGACAGAGTGGTACATAGGAGTTTGCTAACCCTTACAAGAACAAACGAGGGAGCATCCTCATTTTACAGATGGGCAAACTGAGAGTGTACAGAGTCACTGACTTCACTAGGTCCCAGAACTTGTGGGAGTGAAGCTGGCAGCCAGGAAGCAGAGCAAGAACCAGAGAAAAAGGGACGAGGACAGGATGTACCCTTTAAGGGTGCCCAGTGAGCTGCTTCTTCCATCTATACTCTACCTCACAATAACTCTTCAATTAGGAGCTCATCAATGGAATAATCCATTGATGGAGTGAGTGCCCTTATTTTCAGTCACTTCTGGCCCTCCTTTGAACTTGCTGCGTTGGAATCAAGCTCTGATTATACAAGCACTTGGGGGACACTTCATATTAAAACCATACAATTAGAAAACCAAAAATAACACTGAAAATTAACAAAAGTAGAAGTTAAAATTTGAAGTAGAAGTTAAAAGTAGAGGTTAAATTTTTGTTTTCAAAAGTAGAAGTTAAAATTAACAAAAGTAGAAGTTAAAAAAGAAGCTGAGTAGTAACTCTGGAAGGTGTAATGGAAAAGACAAAATAATAAAGCAGAAAAGAAAACAAAGAAGGGAGAAAAAAAATCTCAAGTGCAACTATATAGCCAGTAAATTGTAACCAAACATGATGAACAACTTTGTACCAAAAAATCTGAAAACCAAGACAAACTATTTATTGTTCCTGGAAAGGTGGACTATCATAATTGCATAAATTAAAAACCTGAAGAAATCTTTAACCATGTAACCACAATAATAAAAAATATGGTTTTAAAAAATAAGACAAATTAATGCTCAAAAATCAATAAACAGAAAAGCATCAAGCTTGATGGCTTTGTGAGTAAAATTTATCAAATTTCCCAAAGATATGTCCATAAATCTGTGTTGGGATGAGCCAGGATTCTGGGAGAGAAGTATCTTTTTAATATCTCTTTCATTTCAAATTAGAGTGAATATTTGGAAGCTACTGCTGCAGTCCATCTGTGCTGGTCAGAATAGTAGCTGAAACTAGAAGATCTTTTTAAGAAACCCTGGAGCTCTCCACATGTAATATTTACTCTGCTTGTTTGAAGAATTCACACATGCCATGACCAATGCACCTCAGAGCTTTCCTGGCTGAGGTCAGAGAAAGACGTGGCCACAGAAGTAGGGTCAGAGAGATGCTTGGCTGCTGTTGTTGAAGGTGGAAGGGAGTAGGGAATATGACTGTCAGGCAGTCAGCAAGGCCAGCAAGTGGATTCTTTCCGAGAACATCTAGAAACCCTGCAAACATCCTACTTTTAGTTCAGTTTTCCTTATTTCAAATATATGACTTACAGAGCTATCAGATAATAAATTTGTGTTGTTTGAGGCAAAATTCCCCAAATTTCCCAAAGAGGGCTTCTTAATTTACATGACTGCTATATGAAAGTGCAAGAAACAGAAAATAAGGGTAAAAATGAAGAAAAGGGAATAGCTCGATCTCATTTGCAAAAAATAAAGGCAAACATTCTTTTAAAAATTGTAAACTAAATGCTCCAATATCTAATAAATCAAAAATCAGCATACTTCACCTGAGAATTGCAGCACAATTAGCACTAGAGAATACACTAATGTAATAATTATATCATAGATTAAAGAAGAAGAAAGCATGTGATCCTCAAAGGTGCAGGAAAATTATATTTGATGAAATTGTACATTTATTCATTATAAAACATCTTAATAAGCTAATAAAAGAATGGTGCCTTCACAAGAAGGTAGCTATTATCTACTGAAAACCTACAACAAGACTAATATTTAGCAGGTGAAGAGTAGAAAGTGCTTTTTAAAATCAGTTGGGAAGTGAAGCTGACCACTGCCAGGCTGCAGTTGGCGTTGTCCCGAAAGTCCTATCCAAAATTATAAGACAAGGGGGAGACAGACATAGTAATCAGGAAGAACCAGAAACAAAATAATTTGCTGGCAATGACATCATCAGTACAGAACAAACAAGAGAAAGTAGAGACAGACATAACACCAACTGAATGTTTGTTTTTTCATAAACAGTAATGACCATTTATATAAGTTGGTAAGGAAAAGTCATTGTGATAGAAAAAATGAGCAAAAAAGGAATAATTCACCAACCAGAGTAGTTGATTGGTCAATAAATGTGTGAGAAAGACTTAATTTTACTAATAATTGGAAAATGCAAGTAGTAGGCAAGACAGTTAACAACCATTAAATAGGAAAATTATCAGGTGTGATAATCCCATCTTGGTGGGATATGAATGGTGAGGATTGTCACTCTATAGAAACTCCAGAATTTTATTAGAAGACATATTTTAGAGAAATCAGTGAATGATCACATAGAGGCCCAACAATGCCATGTATTGGAGTACTATTTATAATAGTAAGAATCTAAAAGTCACTTAACTGTCCATCTGTAAGAAATTGGATAAGTAAATTGTCATATATTTATAAAATATAATAATGTTAATCAGTGACAATCAACAAGCTAAGCCTTACATATGTACCAACATAAACCACTGTTGAAAAGTTCTTGAATGAGAATACATTACTGTGAAGCAGTACATGCCTGTGTGAACATTTAAAAAACAATTCAGGTCCTGGGATGTAGCTCAATAGTAGGAAGCACACTTACTGTGCACAAGGTCCTGGGTTCAATCCCCAGCAAGGCAAAAATTTTTTAAAAAGAATATTTTACAAAATAATTTTTAGAAGATGTCAAGCAGAAATACCTGAAATAAGAAACTGTATAGAATTTATGAATTATAGAAATTAGAAAGACAAGAGTGTCTAAAATTGAGGAAACCAACCACTTTGAAGATATCAATATGTAATACAACAAGCATTGTTAATTTCCTACCACTTTGTTTGTAACTCTGTATTGCCTGTACTGTCCTTTTGCTTTTTTATAAAAGGTTGTCTGTCTGTTAATGTTTTCCTCCTTTTATTTTTAAAATAAAAAATAAATAAAATTGAGGAAACCATGGTAAATTATCAAGAAGTACTCAAGGAAGACATATATATATATATGAGATATATATATATATATCTCACATCTAGCAGCTATTAGATGACACTGAGAGGACCAACCAAAGGATAATTGGTTAATTGGTGTTAGAGGAAAGCTAGAAGATAACACAGATGAAATTACTAATCTTTTTACAGATATCAGAGAAGAAAATGTCCCAAATATGAGAAAAGAGTTCAACATAGCAAGGATGACAAAACACAAGCAACTCTGCTGTAAAAAAGGGTGACCAAAACATATCCTTATTAAATTGCCAGGTATCAAGCAATAAAATAAAACAACCAAAAAAGCAGAATTTTAGACAGGATAAACTTCACACTAACACTGATTAGAAGGACACTTCAGAATTTCAGGAAAAAAACCAAAAAATTATATATAAAGGGAAATCTATTAGAATTACAGCAGACTTTTCAATACAAACCTTAAAGGCCAGAACTTGGAGGGAAGTATTTCAAGCCCAAAGAGGAAATAGCTTCCAAACTAGTTTAATGCTTTCCTTCAAACTACATTGAGAATCGTGTACACTTTTTTTTTGAACTAGGAATCAAATTCAGGACCTCACACTTGCCAGGCAGGTACCATGCCACTGAACTATATCCCCAGCTCTAATATGTACATTTCATGAAAAGGGCCAGTTGAAGAGATTTATGACTACAAAATGAGCACTCCAGACCAACAGCCAACAATATCCTAGACAGAAACAATGGAACTAGTACAGCTAAACACCCAGAGGAAATGAAAATACCAAGTAAGGTCCATGGATAAAAAACAGTAACAAATAACAGGAAAAGAAAAACAAAGGAGTCACCAACAGAAAGAAGGCAATGACAGTAAATAATCAACACATCATGTTACTATCTTTCAATGTTAATGGCCTCAGGTCCCTAATTAAAGACACAGGTCAGCAGATGGGATCAAAAAATGAATTCAACAGTCTGTTGGATTAAAGAAACTCATCTAATCTTAAAAGATATTAATAGACTAAAAATTAAAGGATGGAGAACAGTATTTTATGCACCAGGACCCCCAAAACAATTCTAATACCAGACAGGATAAACTTCACACTAACACTGATTAGAAGGACACTACATTCTGCTTAAGAAAACAGTCCATTCAATAAACCCATAAACATCAGTAGTACAATTATCCCAGCTATCCTTGTATGTCCATATATATTTTTCCTTCCTTCCATCTTTCTTTTCTCCTTCCCCTTATACCAGTTGTTCCTTCCCTTTGAGCAATTTCTTTCCTTTTCACAGTATCTAGTGTACCTTTTGGGTTTTATTTACTCTTTCAGGTTCTTACACTAGGGAGACAATGCAATGTTTATGCATGTGGGTCTGATTCATTTCACTTATGAGTGTGGTCTCTAGTTGCATCCACTTACCTAAAAAGCCTTGAGTTTATCTTTTTTTTTTGTAGTTGAGTAATACTCCATTGTATAAAAATACCACATCTTTTTTATACATTCCTCAGTTGATGGGCTTGCTTTTTTTTTTCTCTTTAAAATAAAAAAAAAACTTCACTAAGAAATAAAACAAATACTGCTGAGCCTAAAAGATCAAGTAAATACTATTACAATAATTATGGGCAAGCTTAATATCCACTTTTTCAAAGAGAGAGATTGACACAACAAAAAATGAATAAACCAGTATTAGAGCTGCACCACATCCTTGAATAGACAGATTTAATAGATATCTACAGAATATTCCGCCCCACTTCAACATTCTTTTCAGCAGTACATGGTGCTTTTTCCAAAGTAGATCACATACTAGTCCACAAAGCCTGCTTAAATAAATATAAACAAATTAAAATGACCCCATGTGTACTATCAGAGCACCACGCAATAATAATAGAAATCAATGACAAAATCAAGGAAATCACGGAGAAGATAGAAGCACTTGGAAAATTAGCACCACACTTCTAAACATACAATGGATCATAGAAGAACTAAAAGAAGAAATTTTAAAACTTCTGGAACTTAGTAACAGTGCCAGTACAACTCACTGAAACCTCTGGGACACCATGAAAGCAGTTTCAGAGGAAAATTCAGTGCACATATGAGGAAAACAGAGCCTCAAAAAATAACCTTATGAGAAATCTTAAGATACTTCAGGAACAAAAATCCAGGCTGATATGAAAATTAAAGAGGGAAATTAGAAAGATTAGAGCAGAAATCAATGCTTGAGACTAAAGAAAATTTTTTTTAAAGAATCAACAAATTGAACACCTGGCTCTTTGAAAGAGTAAACAAAATAGACAAGCCCTTACCCAGACTTGCCAAAAGAAAGAAAAGATATCAGTGCAATTAGAAGTGAAAAAGGTAAAATCACAAAAATATTGGTGAAATCTAAAAGACAGTAACTACCTTGAAAAATTATATTCCAACAAATTAGCAAATTTTCATGAAATGGACAGATTCTTAGATGCATACAAATTACCACAGCTAAACCAAGAAGACATAAATATGCTGAACAGCCCAGTAATAAGCAATAAAATTAACAAATAATAAAGAGTGTATCAAGTAAAAAAGCCTATGATTTGAAGGATTCACTGATGAATTCTATAAATCATTAAGATGTCATATCACCAATACCCCTCAAGTTCTTTAAAGAATTTGAAAGGAGTGCAGTGCTCCCAAATTTGTTTATGGAAGTCAGTATCACCCTGACTCCAAAATGAGATAAAGACCCAACAAAAAAAGAAAAGTAGGGTGGTGGTAAACCTATGACATGAATGCTATTGTGTTTTTCTTTTAAAACAAAAACTCAATATCTGAGTTGTTTTTTCCTAAACTAAAACCTCAGTATTCAGGTTTTACTGTAGTATTGGCACTTTGCAATAAATAAATGGGTTCTTAGTTGCAGCTTGGCACTCAGTCTCTAAAAGGTTCGCCATCACTGCTATAGGCCAATCTCATTAATGAATGGGATGAAACTTACTTGATCGTGATGTACCATCTTTTTGATGAAGTATTGTACTCTATTTGTTAATGTCTTGCTGCAAAAATCTGCAGCAAGACATTAACAAATAGAGTACAATACTTCATCAAAAAGATGGTACATCACGATCAAGTAAGTTTCATCCCAGAGATCCAACGGTGGTTTAACACATGTAAGTAAGTATAATACATCACATAAATAGAAGTAAGGTAAGAAACCATATGATCATATCAATAGATGAAGAAAAAGCTTTTGACAAAATCCTGTACCCCTTTATGACAAAATCTCTGACGAAAACAGATATAGAAGGACTACACTTGAATTTGATAAAAGCTGTTTATGATAGTTCAACAGCCAGTATCATACACGTGGGGGAAAATTAAATGCATTCCATTTAAAATTAAGAACAAGATAAGGACACCACTTGTTTCCAACATAATACTTGAGACATAGGCAGAGAAACTGGGCAATAGAAAGAAATAAAAGGTATACACACAGGAAACAAAGAACTCCAATTGTTGTTATTTGCAGATGACAATATTCTACATAGAAGACCCACAGAACTCCATCAAAAACCTCGTAGAGGGGGCTGGGGATTTAACTCAGTGGCACAGCGCTTGCGTGGCAAGCTCGACATCATGAGTTTGATTCCTGGCACAGGAAAAAAAACAAAACAAAACAAAAAACTCTCCTTAGAATTAACCAACTTCAGCAGTATAGCAAGGTACAAGATCAACACACAACAATTATTAGCATTTGTGTACACCACTAGTGAAGGAAATTGTGTACAGCAATAGAAGGAAATTATGAAAACAACACCATTCACAACAGCTTCAAGAAAAATGAAGTATAGTACCTAGGAATTAACCTAACCAAGCAAGTGAATTAATCTTGCCAAAGAAAATTATGGCACCCTGAAAAAGGAGATTGAAGAGAACATCAGAAAATGGAAAGATTTTGACAAAATCTTGAGGAGTGTCCCCTGCTCCTATATAGGCAGAACAAATATTGTCAAAATGGCCATACTTCCAAAACTGTTATACAAATTCAACATAGTCATAGTCACAATCAGAATATCAACAGCATACTTCATAATCTTAAAATATATATGGAATCAGAAGAGACCCAGAATAGCAAAAGCAATTATGGATAACAAAGGCAAAACAGGAGGCCTTACAATATTAGTTTCAAGCTATGCTATAAAGCAATAGTGATATAATGGCATGCTATTGGAACAAAAACAGACATGTGGGTCAATTGGAGGAGAATAGAGGATGCAGAGGCAATCTCAGACACATTCAGCTCTTTGATATTTGATGAAGAAACCAAAATCATATGTTGAAGGAAAGATAGCTTATTCAACAAGTGGTGCTGGGTACCTGTTTGCAGAAGATTGAAACTGGACCCATATATCTCACTGTGTACTAAATTAAAATAAAAATGGATCAAAGTTCTAAACATTAAAACAGAAATGCTGAATCACAGTTCTCCAATGTGTAAGCTTCATGGCCTTCATAAAAGAGTTATAGGGTCCTGTTCTTTCACTCTTGTTTCTGAATATCTGCTAGATCTTAGCCTAACATTTTCTTCTGAGAAGCAAAGAGATCTTACACAGAAACTGAGGGAGATGGCATTCAAGTGAGTAGAGAGGATTCAAAAATAAGGAAGAAAGAAAGACACTAACCTACCTCCAGGAGCTACTACAGCACCCTGCGGGTTTTCATCTGCTTGGAGAAGTGGGGCACTCTGTGTTTATTTTATTATGACTTCCCCTGATGGCTGCCCCAAGAGCAGCACAGAGAACATCATTATAAATGTGAAGGCCATTCGATCTCTGTTCATTTACTGTGCTGGAACCTCTGGTCACCTCACACAGGCAGCAACTACAGCGGCCAACCTCCCACAGGACACTCCAGGGCCAAGCAGCATGAAACATTAGAGACAGTGGCCTCGGGGTGCTGGCTCCCTTTTCACCTCATACCGGGACCGCTGGCATGAGAACCATGTGCGATTCACACTGAAGGCCATCACAGAGACACTGGGCCACGATCCACCACTTACCTGGCTCCACCACCCGCCCACCTTGACACGTGACAAATCATCAGAGCATCAGCTGGTAACAGGAGTGTAAGCTTCCTTGACACTTTCTCTTTCCCTGCTGTGGCCTCCTGCCTCCTCTCTCTCTTTCCCTGGCCTCCTCACCGTCTTTCCCAGGCTGGTTCTTTCTCCCTCAGAGTGAAGAGAGTTGCTAAGAGAGAGAGGATTCCTCCAGGTGAGACTGAAAATGTCTTTAGGCAGAAAAGCCAGACAGAACTATAAGTTTTCTTGTTTATTTGTTTTGTTTTTGCAAATATTAGGGCAGATCATTGCTGGTGTTGAAAGCAGTGTGGCTGGCATGGCCCCACGAGCTCCAGCTGGTGTGCTGGTGGTCAAAAGCCCTTCACTAGGAAGCAGAGCCAGTCCCCACACCTCAGGGCCCAGCAGTAGGACAGTGAGTCATGGCTTGGCTGCAAAGTAGGACGCCATAAGGGAGGCTTGACCTGTTTGCCAGTTTCTAATCAACACAAGGGCCCAATCTACAAATAGACCAGGGGTGTCATGTGGAGGATGCTGAGCCTGGCACAAAGTATGTTCTGCTGACACAAGTGTCACCATCATGGTCTTGGGATAATACAGGTTCTTGGAGGAGACAATCATTCCTGCCAAGATATACCAAGAGAAGGCTCATGTATGTGTCCTGTGGCAAGGAGAAGTGGGCAGCCCCAACGGTCCTGTGCAGCCTACCTGCCCTAGAACAGAGCTGCAGGATAACCCATGAGTGCAGTATGATGCTCCAATGGTGTTTTGCTGGGGTAAGGTCTCCCTTCCCCTACCCAGCTGTGTGCACGACCTGGGCCCCTCCTGTCTACAGACAAACCTTACAGCCTCCACAGACCTCGTTAGGTGCAGCTGAGCTCGAGCGTTGGTTCCAATCAGAAGATGCCATCACAGACTCCAGTCACTCCCTGGAATAGTAGTCCCTGCTTTCCATAGTATCACTTTCCAAGTTTAGCTACCTGCTGTCACCTGTGGTCCAAAAATATTAAATGGAAAAAACCCATACATTTAACATTGCATGCTGTCCTGAGCAGTGAGATGAGTCTCACACCAGGATCTGAAATATCTCTCCTGTCCAGTGTATCTGTGCCACATGAACTGCCTGCTCCTCAGTCATTGAGTGGCCATCTAGTTATCAGATCAGTTGTCATGGTAACCCAGGGTTTGTGTTCTATCAACACTTATTTTGGGTGATAATGCCTGCAACCATTGCCAGAAAGACACTGACAACTCAGATATACCAAAAGGAAGTGGTAAAGTGCTGCCTTTAATGAAAGGTGAAACTTCATTATAGGCACACATGTGTAGGAAATAAACATGGTATATACAGCCAGATAAGTAGCCAAGCATTACTTAGGTGCATCTGTGACCACCTTTAGTCTTGAACTGTACACAGGTCTTCTGCTGGTCAGCTCCTCTGCAGACTTTGGACTTGTTCATCTTTGTAGTTGCGTAAGAAATTCTTTGAACTGAATCAATCTATCACCTTCTATCATTTATCTGTTATCTTCCAGTATCTAGGATCCCCCTCAAACCTGTTGCAGATACTAAAATCTCCACATGCTCAAGTCACTTGTATAAAATAGCACAGTATATGCATATAAACTCTGTGCTTCATCCTGCATTGTTAATTCCCTGTCACTTTGTATGTAGTTCAGTGTTGCTTCTACTGTTCTTGTGCTATTTTGTAAATGGTTGTCTGTCTGTTAATGTTGTCATTCTTTTACTTTTAAAACAAAAAAACAGATTATGTATAATATCTAATATTATGTACACGCTGTGCAAATAGATGGTATATTGTATTGTTTAGTGACTAATCATAAAAACAAGTCTATACATGTTCAGAACAGATGAAATTTTTGGTTTTGAATATTTTTCTTTTTTTATTTTGAAGAAATCTTTTATTGTTATGTGTTTGCTACACATAATGATCACATTCATCATAGGGAATTTGTACCTGTATGTAATATATCTTAATTCTTTTTTCCCTATCCCCTCCCCCTTCAACTCCACATACCCCTCCCAATTTTTTCCTTCTGTTCTCTTTTTAAAATTCATTTTCCCCTCATTCCCTTCCCCTTCCCCTTCCCCTTCCTATTTGAACATGTTCTTCCTACATCCCTGTATTTATCCTGCAGTTTGCTACTTATTTACCCTTCAGGTTTCTCATACAAGAGAAACAATGTGATACTTAAACCTGTGTATCTGATTTATTTCACTTAAAATTATGGTCTCAAGAAGTATCCACTTACCTAAAAATATCTCAAGTATATCCACTTTTTATCCACATTTTCTATCTGCAGTTAGTTGAAGCAACAGATGTGTATCTGGTGGACACAAGGGCCACCTCTATCATCTAAATATTGTCTACCATCTCTCTATCTATACTCAATCCATTCATTATCATCTATTATCTACGACCTATCTGTCAGTCACCTGTCTATCCATCCTTACTACGTATCATCCATCTACTACCTATCTATCACCTACACACACACACACACACACACACACACACACACACACACACACACACCCCTTATGGCTTCTGTTTCTCAGGAGATCCCACACATCTGTTCTCAGGGCCTGCCTCATCCTTCTCAGCCCACTGCATCCCTCCCAGCTGAGGATGCAGATGAGGTGCAGCAGACCAAATAGTGGAGGTTGAAAAGCAGTGGGTCATCTTCACGTGGGTTTGTTCACCTCCCTGGGGCAGACCCCACTGCTTTCCCTGATTTTCTAAGAATATATCCCTTCCCTGAAGAAGATTAAAAAGGAAAATTAAAAAACCCTGATATAGATCATGGAACACTTAGGAGAGAGAAAAATAAAGTGACTGATCAAGAAAAATAAGGGAAGACAGAAAGTCAGGTAAGAGATGGCTGCAGGGAAGCGCCACTGTTCTGGCAGGCACAGTTTTTCTGGCAGGCACAGTTTGTTGTAAGGGAGGATGGCACAAATAGGGACATTTGATTGCTGGTATAACATTTAAACCCTTAAACTATATCATAACTGCAATTTTAAAAAGTCTTTGAGACTGTCTTCCAGCCCTCTACTCATCAGTAATCTACAGAATTCAATAAGCCAGGCTTCGCAGCTTTCTAAAATTGAGCAGCTTGATGTAGATTGAGGCAGTCAGAAATGAAGGAAAACGCTTTTTTCTTTCCCTTTTTCATCCAGCCCAGAAGTAGCAAGACCAAACCTCATCATTTCACAGTTCTGCACTTTGGAGGCCCTCCGTTATCTTAGTAGTTTTTGATTGACAAGGCAATATTCACACGAGAGAATCATCCATCCATCTACCACATGCCTACTGTCCTGGGCTCCTACATGCATGGCAAGATTCATTTATAAAGCTATCAGCCAGACAGTTATTTAATTAAAGTCTCCAGCGACAAAGTTTTCATTTTTTTAATGTTAAATTTACAAGATTAGAGACTCTTAAAACACTGGCATTTGAATTCCACAGCGTGCCTGGCTCCTCATAAACAGCTCAGTGGATGAAGGAAGGTTGCAGAATCGTGTTGGGACTGGCCAAGGAGTCTCTGCTGAGTGTTTACAAATCTCTTGCCAGAATTGTACTGGGCAGAGAGGAAGAGTGGTTTGGAAGAGTTGATGGATACTGATAATAACTGCATAAAATCAGCTTCCTTGGTCAAAGATGGTATTTGCCAAACTCAATTCACATAAATGCTGGACCTCATTCCTTTATCTTATTGCGTCTTCCTATCAAACTCACTGTGATTATTCTTGGTTGCAGAGGAGATCTGGGATGCAGAGCTGCAGGCAAATTGTTCAACCCCAGAAACTCAAACAGAGCAGAGGAAGGACCCGGACCTGACTGTCTACCAGGGAGCCCAGCCTGCACCTGTGTCTGCCATGAGTCTAAATGGGGCAGAAAAGAGTCAAACCCCAAAGTGTGGGGGGAGGAGGAATCTCCTGGCAGGTTCCTAGGTGAAGAAGGAAGATATTTACCACCATACCCCAGTGATTTGCCCAGGAATCCCAGACCCAAAATAACCTGCTATGTTCTCTTCACTGTCTGTTGCTGGAGGAGTGGATAGATGTGCTGTTGCTAGCTGCAGTGTTAATTCTGAAGGACAGCATGGCCTGCTCTACCTCACTCTATACTTGGATGCCTTCAAGAGGAGAGATTAGATGTTGTGTTAGTTTCCTTCTTGCCTGAAATTATTCCTTGTTAACTAGGAGGCCCTTTTGCTGAATTGTAATAGCCAAGTTAACATCTTCCCTTGCTCTCTTGCAACACTTTCAGGGCATTCCATATGCTATGATTTGCTTTAGAGGTGAGAATGACATGTCATTCTGGGCATGTGCAGATGGACAGTGATACTCTGCAGGGGAGCAGCTGACAGCTACAGCAGTGTGGGCTGAGCACACAAGGCCTGGTGGGAAAGTGCCACGTGCTTGAGTTCTACAAGGTGGAGTGGGTACTATCAAGATCTGGATGCAGCAGACAGGCTTCATGGGCTTCAGGGCTGGTGCTGAGAAGGGCACAGGCTTACACTGATGTGAGCTGTAGTAGATAGTGACCCCACCAAGCAGGAAGCTGTTTCCACTGCTGCACTGAAGGCTTGTCATGGAGAAGACTGGTTTTCTTGCTGAATCTGAGAGATCTGCTCCATCATAGCAGCTCCTGCATCATCACTGTGGCCACTGACCTTGCTCACCAGCCCAAGTGAACTCAGTAGCAGCTTGGCGATTGTACAAAGTACTGTTCATATCCAGGTTGCAGGAAATGCCCATCAAGGACAACTTTCCTCCTAAGATCCAACCTTTCTGCTTAACTAAGAACAGCTACCAGTTACTCCATTCTTGCTGTGTGTCAGGCACTGGCTTAGGTACTTAGTTCTTCATAGCCACAATATGGGATGGAGATGGTGTCTTTACTCTTGTTTTACAGATGAGAGATGGAGGAAAGAGGAGTTAATATGACACCCACATGCTCACAAGACTAACAGGCCAGAGAGACTGGATGCCAACTCCACAAATACTCATGCTCAGAGGCCTCCGGCTCTTGCCTGGCCAGATAGCACTCTGGGGGTTGAACTCAAACAGGAGGAAGCACCAGGAAAGGCATCAGTGCTGAAGAGCCCCTGTTGCCTTGGTTCCAACTGCAGATGTGCCACTAGGTATAGCATCTTGATCAGACAGATACTAGAGGCTGTGCAGCTGAGTTAAACTAACACATGTTGAGGCAAGCATGGTGGTGAATGTCTGCAATCCCAGCACTCTGGAAGGCTGAGACCGGAGGATCACAAGTTCAAGCTCAACCAGTACAGCTTAGTGTCTTAGAGAGACCCTGTCTTAAAACAATTTTAAAAAGGGCTGGGGATATAAAGACTTCGTGTGAAGTCCCTGGGTTCAATCCCCAGTACAATCAATCACAAAATAACAACCAAAGAAAGCGAACACACTTCAGCCCTTGTTTTGTTACTGACTATGTGACATGTTCATCTACCTTCAGTAGGAAAATGAGGACAATAACAATAATCACAGTTTTCAGCAGATTTTTATAAAGAATCATCATGAAAATTCTTCTAAGGCACAGTAAAGTGAACAAAACTGGAGCCATTTTTCACTCCATAGGAAGAAAATTTGTGCTAAAAATTAGCTAACATTCATGAATGTAGCTGAAAGGACTGTGAGGCTCCACCCACCAGTGATGTCACTGTGCCAACTTTGCAGCATTGTGCTACCACTAGGACCCAGGAGGAAGTTCGGCTCCAGCCACCTCAGTGTGAATTTCGCTTTCACAAATCCACATATTGTGATTCGGCCTTGTTGGGTGCCACCCAGGGCCTGCTCAGTTTTCTCTCCTGCAAGGTGACAGTGAGGAGACTGGCGGGAGGGCAGAGTCTCAGACACCCTCCTCCTCCCAGGTGGTGGCACTCACACTTTCCATTGCTACAGCTGTCCAGGTCGCTGACCAAGTTGGCATCAACAGACCTTAACTTTGCCAAAGGAGAGAGACAGGTGCACCAACTTGCTCTACCTCTACCAAGGTTAAAGGCATGTTCCCATTCTGTAGCAGTTTTCCTGGTGCGCTCAGCCTCCTGGCCTGACTTATGCAATAAACATGTGAGTGCCAAGTACAGAGAGCCCAGCCTACTTTGTCCTGCTTCCAGCCAAACCCAGAGGTGACCGTAATCCTCAAGGTTCTATCAGTGCATCCCCCAAAGTAACAAGTCACCACATCTCCCCAAGTGGTAGCCATACCATGTTTTATAAACTCTCAGATGGACTGGTCCATGCCTGTTGAGACTCCCTTTGGTAGGACTGTCAGGGAGGAGTGCAGAGGAACAGCAGTGAGGTAGGCCCGGTCCGGGAACGGGGTGGGCTGACAACTAAAGAATCACGGACAGCAACAAGGAGCAGAAACTGGGTCCAATCCAGAGGTCACCAATGTAAGACCACAGCTGGTGGCAGCACGGGTCTAGGATGTGATCATGCCATCAGAAACTGATTCAGGATGCAGAAACAGGAAAGCTGCAGTGACACAAGCTGGCGGCCTTGGCCCTTGGGTGTGTGAATGAGAAGGCCGGCATAGGAAGAACAGGGCTCCTGTGTAAGCAGATTGTGGCACAATGGTTAGCGCTCCCTTAAAAATATAAGGAAAAGTCCAGGCTTGAGAATAGACTCAGACCTGAGACCCCAGCTGAGAGTAACCTTTTTAGGAGGAGCGAGTCTACAGAAGAATTCTACCCACTTTCTACTGCACTGGCTTCGGTTGGGCAACCCACAAGCCCAGTTTCAGCAGCCAGGGGGATAGCGAGGAGCCTTGGTCCATGGAGTAAAGTGGAAAAGAAGGTCTCTAGGGCCCTTGGATCTTGGGCAGTCAGTCTTTTCTCTAAGTCAAGATAATTAATGCCTACAATATCCTTTATTAACCATAAAAAGCTAGCAACTTAACTCTGGCTTCCCTTTAGTGTGTAGATAATTGTAATTACTGTAGAAGAAATTCTTTGGCAATGTAACATGATATAATGTGCCAACAAAGATAACAGTATTTTCACCAATGATTTTCTGCCTGGAAGTAACACAACTCTTTGGGGACCCAGGTGACATCCTATGACACAGTTCTTCTCATCTGTATATGTCAACACAGGAAGTAAGGTGGGGAGGGCTTTTCCTAGAACACTTAGGTGTCTCTTGCTCTCTGCCAATTAACAGAATGAGACGTTTGAACATTTTAAAGGAGCAAACAGATCACAAGTTCAAGCTCAGCCTGGACAACTTAATGCCTTAGTGAACACTGTCTCAAAATTTTGAAAAAGCAGCTGGGAATGTAGCTCAGTGCAAAGGCCTTGGATTTAACCCCCAGCATGGAAAACGAAACAAAACAAACAAAACCAAAGCTTCCCTTTGTGGATGCCAGAAGAACACACTTGTGAAAAACACTGATGCTGATGCAGTTGTGTTTCCCCCTTCTTTGTTGTGACCCTCCTTTATCTAGAAAGTGCTACACATTTTATACAAGAAAACAAAGAAAAGACAGTGTTTAACTTTTAATTTCCAGAAGAGACCTCCAAGTACTCAGTACGAAAATAATCCTGAGAGCCAGGCTTTGTGGCATAGAGGGGATCTGAAATCCCTGATCTGAAATCCGTCACCTATAAAGAATGAAGATGAGAGGGTGTGACCTTCAATACCCTCTCAGGCCAGGCAGAGGGACCCAAAGCTCTGCACAGAGAACCTCTCCTAGGAGGCTGAGGATGGTCTCCTGCTTGCTTGCAGGGCCCAGAAGATGAGAGAGACAGAGAGAAGGGAAGGAGGGGGAAGGAGATTGCATGGTGGAGCAAAAGCAGGAAGGAAGGATGTCATTAGCTCTCCATATCGAAATTCTCCGAGACAGGTGCAGGTGACTGTGGAATGCGGAGTGTGAAATGAGGCACAGGCTTCTCCTTGCCACTCTTTGTGATAGCCCAGGGCAGCCATGACCAATGGCAATGATGGAAAATGAAGCTGAAGTCAGAGGTTGGCCTCGGGGCCTCTTTCCCGTGGAAGCTGTGGGAAAGTACCATGGCTGAGGTTGCTCTGTGAGAGCAGCAAAACAGAGCTCACAAGAACCCTGAGGCAGCCAGGCATGGTGGGGCACACCTGTAATCCCAGCACTCAGGAGGCTGGGGTAGGAGGATTGTTGCAAGGATCACTGTGAGTTCGAGACCAGCCTGGGCTACAAAGTGAGCTCAAGGCCAGCCTGAACTGCATAGTGAGACCCTGTCTCAAAAAGACAAAAACAAACAAACAAAGAACCCTGGGACAAGAGCTGCAGGACAGGACTCTGGGAGATGCACACAGCACCAAGGGATCTGTGTCCCTGGAGGCCCAAAATGGGACTCTCAGGGGGACCTGTGAGCATAATTCACATAGCATCAGGAGCAGAGGCAGCTGCTATCAGTGGAACTGCCAACATGGTGAGAAGCTTGCACAGTGAACCACCCCTGACCAGTGACCTCCTCAATGTCATGGGGCCTGGATACACTGGATACACCTCCCTGTACCTCTCTGCACCCAAATCCCACTTGGGGCAGAGAAGTGGATGTTTAGATGGGGCATCTCTGATAACAAGGATGCATGGCAGAAATATCAGTATGTTTCCAAAAGAGCCTTTGGAAACCAGAGGAGTAATTCCAGTGGATAGTATGGTGATCAATAAGCTTACACAGTGAATGTGAATTCCCCATTATTAAGATGAGATCAAAATAAATAAAGTCACCTGTTTTCTGCACATGTGAATCATAACATGTGCTCTGGTTTGTGTGTAGTTTGTCTCCAAAACTCATATGAAACACTGACTTCCAGTGTGGCAGTGTTGATGGGCAAAGGCTTTCAGAGGGTTTATGCTTTTCCTGGGGGATTAGGTGAACTGTTTTGGCGGTGGTGGTGGTTGTGGTGCGTCATCATTCCTGCAGTGTTGGATTAGTTACCACATGTGTGTATTGTCATAAAGAGAGGCACCGCTTCTCCATGACCACATGTTCTTCTGCTATCTGCCCTGAGTTCAAGCAGCAGGAGGCTGTCACTAGATGTAGACAAGTTATCTTGGCCTTTACAACATCCGGAGCCATGAACCACATAAACGTCTTTTCTTTATAATCTATTCAGTCTCTGTTCGTGTTACAGCAATAGAAAATGAATTGAGACATAATGTGTCAAATTTTAACCAGTCTGCATCAGGATTTTAAAATACTGCAGATCAGAAGATAATATCAAAGAGAACACTGAGCCTGCTGTAGGTTTGTGATGTCCCCAAGACCTACGTTAGAGTAGTTTAACCTTTGAAAGAATGGAGCTCACATCCCTACAGCCCCACACGAACATCTGTGGTAGGGAAAGGAGTGCCCAGAAAAATCTGGAGCAGGTGATATTCTCTCCTCAGCATGGATCCTGAGGACTCTCACGTTGGATGGCCTGTGGCGGAGATGTCAGGTCTAGAGGCACTGGCACCTATATGACTCAGTATTTTAATCACACCAAGAAGACAACTGCAGTTACATGGCTTGTTTCAGCTTTGTACCTTGTGGCTAGGACTTAAAATCAGATCTAGGATTTAAATTCAGCTTTCTTAATTTCCCAGTGCCTTGTGAGCAGAGTGCCCAGGTCCTGGGCAGGATAGAGGATCCCCACCCACTTTGTAACATCCTTTGAACCCCTAGTCCCTTGCTGATTGAAATATTATTTTCCTTACTGGATTGATCAAAACCAGAAAGAGCTTGGTGGCAGCCTTAGGGTTCCAAAGAACTCTCCAGCTCATGGGAGATCCATGGTCCTTTCTGTATGGGGAATCCTATTAAGGAAACTTCCCAGGATGCTGCTAAGAGTGGCCCCTGGCTTCTCAAGACAAGCAGCTTTTTCTAACCAAGCATTGCCAGGAATAACACAATTGCCCATGAATCCTTGCGAGCTCCATTAATTACCCAATGGCCAATTCCAGGCCAAGTTGATCTCTGATGAGTCCTGCATGGCAGACAAGTGTTGGAACTTGCCCTTGAGACTTGAAGCCCTCTTGCTGCAAGCCAGGGAAATGACAGGGTGAATTTTCCAGCTACACTGCCAAGGAGGGTGTTTACCTTTGCCCCTCACACCCCTGCTTCTTTGCTGGGCCAAGCTGTGTTCTTGCCTGCAGGGGCCCAGTGGGTCCTCCTGCTTCAGGGAGAGCTTGCCACAGTAGACCTTTAACTCTCTGCACCCCAGCTCTGAGTTGCCCCCATCATGCTTCCCAATAGTCTAATGCTTGAGTTCTGAATGAAGGGAAGGAATACAATTCACTTTTCTTTTGCTAAAAGAATTAATGCAGTGACAGAAATCAGGTTTTATGTCTCATGTCATTATTCTTGGACTCTTGGTAAGAACTCTTGAAACTTCATTAAAGGATCTCTCTTGGCGGCCGGGGATATAGCTCAGTGGTACAGTTCCTGCCTGGCAAGTGTGAGGTCCTGCATTTGATTCCCAGTACCAAAAAGGGGCTCTGTCCTGGGCCAAGTCATCTTCTGAGGTCCATTGTACCTCTGTAGGCACATATTCAAATCGGGGTGTTACCCACCTTGTAAGAGCTTCAGGAGAGGAGGGAAGATAGCACCTAACATCCTTTACCAGAGTGTCCTAATCAGTGGTTCTGAGTCCTCCAGTTTCAAAAGAGAGGGTTTTTTGTTGTTGTTGTTGTTTTTACCCCAATAATACTTATTTTGTTTAGTTTGGTTTGTTCTTAGACAAGGTTTTACTATGTTGGTCTCAAATTCCTGGAATCAAGCAATTCTCCTGCCTCGGGCTCCTGGAGTACTTGGGACTACATGTATGCACCACCACACCTGGCTTCTTTTCTCTTAGCAATTTTCAAGTATATAATACAGCATTTTAAACAATGGTATCAAGCTGAAAAATAGATCTCCAGAACTTATCCATCTTGTCTAACTGAAACTGTGCACTCTTTCACCGACATCTCCTGAATCCCCACTCCCAGCTCCCGGCAACCACCTTTGTAATCACTACTCCTGTGAGTTCAGCTTTTAGAGTTCTCCCAACTGGGACTACAATATTTTACAACACTGGAAAAAAAGATGACTGTTTGTTAATCCTAAGTGCAACAGACTTATCTAAGGGGCAAGTCTTAGAAGTTGAGTGAGTCCCATCAGGGAGCAAGGGACAATGTTAGCACATCTAAAGGAAACAGTATCCATATCTGAATGGCCCCACAATGGGACTGTTTCAAGCATTTGATTCAAATGGTTTAATTTTGCTATTTCTCTCTGCCTGCTTCATCCTTTCTCTGGCCTTTGGAAAAGCAAAGGTGAGTCGGCACAGGATAGTTGTAGGTGCTGTGCATAGAAGTCCCCTGGTGCCCAGGCAAATGTTTTATCATTTTGTAATGTGTTTCACAAGAGAAGAATAAGTGTTGTGTTTCTAAAACATTTCCAGAAGTCCTCAATGTGAACCAACTCGATTCTAGATGGAGTACAGTTTTGATAAATATGACTAAGAGCAGAGAGCAAAACTCTGCTCTCCCCTGACCTGTTTCCACTGTGTGCAGGGTGGGCTTTAAAAATGAGGCTTGGAACACTGCTTCCTACAGGTATTTTCCAGGGTGCCCTTTTCCAGGATCTCAGATTGCATGGCTCAAGCAGCAGAAAGCATGATCTCACGGTTCTGGAGGTAGGAGTGAGAGACTAAGGCATTCTGATTTGTTCTTTCTGAGGCTGTGAGAGAGAATCTGCGCCAGGCCTCTCTCCTCAGCTGTTAACTGCTCATCTTCTCCCTGTCTCCTCACATGGTCATCCCTTTGAGTGTGTCTGTGTCCTAATTTCTTCTTCTAGTGAGGACATCAGCCATACTGGGCTAGGGCCACTCTAGGATCATTCTTTACCTTGCAGTTGTGTACCTCTGTGAAGACATTTTCTACAGATAAGGACATATTCTCACGCATTGAGTGTTAGGACTTTGTATGAGTTTGGCAGAGGGACCTAATCCAGCCCATAACAGTTTCCCTACTACCTGCAAGACAACCATTCCTGTCACCCAGACTGGTAAACTCATCCAGCAGAGTAACAGGAATCTAAAATTCCACCTTTAGGGGAAATGTGGATTTCATGGGAAAAATATCACTGGATGGAAGCTGAGGGGTACAAGGATGCAGAGGTTAAGCAATCTCCTTAGTGTTTATTTTTTATGAATATTGTAGGCTTAAAATTCCTCTTACTATTTACTTTATGTTTCCACTAATAACATATTTTCTCTTACTTTGATATAAGAGCCACTTTTCCCCCATGTCTTTTCATGATTAATCACATCCCAGTCAACAAAATGTTCTTTCAAAGTTTTAGTCTCCCTTGAAAGCAGCCAAGATTGCCATAGCCTGTGTAATTCTTTTCTTTAAGCCTATGCATTCAGAACTTGTGCCACATAATCAGCTTTTCCTCCATTCTGCACTTTCTCGGCTGTCACTTTTATTTTGTGTACCAAAGGGGTGCAACTATAGTATCAGGTAAAGCATGTGATTTTCATCTGAAGCTAGGAAAATAACCCCACCCTTTTGTGAGTCATCTTTTGTCTCCAGTTACTTCATAAACTGCCCGCTAACGTGCTGTGCCTAGTCCAAGGTCAGTGGTAAACAAACACAAGGTGTTCAATAAATGGTTGGCTGCTCTCATCTTTTTAGGATTCACTGTGCACATTTCTCAAATTAAACAGAACCTGCTGGTAGCTAAACTAGTAAAAACAGATTTAGTCAAGAACTACTGCAATAGGGAAGAAACCTCAGTGTGGAGTCAGCTCAACATCAAACACAATAAGGAAAAGTGGGAATCTATTGCCAAGGAGTAGAAAGAGGGCAGTGGACAGAAAATTCTGAAGGAAAAACATCTGAGCCCCTCAGATTCTGGTTATATCTACCTAGCAGGATTCCTGTGAAGACAGGCTAGGGTGACCAGACATCACACGGGGGTGGGGGAGAGATTTATGGTACGTCAAAAGTGGTCAGATACCGAGGCGGGGATAGTGGTTAGACAGATCTAGCAAGATTCTTGCTAAAATTAACTCTTAGGGGTTATGACCAAGGATAAGGCTGAACCACGCTCGAGGAACCTGAGTGATTTAGTCAAGGGAGACAAGCTTTGTTACATTCCCCTGTACCACTCGAGGGGCAAGGCCTTGGAAGATAGAAGGACCCATCCGGCTTCCAGCTCCCTTTTCTGGTAGCCCCAGTGGCTCTGCCTTTAGCCTTGGAGGAAAGACCCTTGCTGGATAGGGTCCTTGGAGGAAAGACCCTTGGAGGAAAGACCCTTGTTTACTTCATGCTCAAGAGGACCCCAAGTGTCATCTGCACACACATACACAAACACACAGACACACAGATACAAGCACAGAAGCACATGTATGAACACACTTATATCACACACAAACAAAAACACACTCAAATACATGTACACACAAACATGCATGCAACACACAGACACAAAAATACAGACAAAAAACCACACATTTGTTGAACAACATTTGGGATCCTAGGTCTAGTAACAGAGTTGTTGGACCATGAGGTGTTCAGTAGCTCCTGTTCAAAGAACTGCATGCAGACAATGGATGAATGTAACAGTTTAACATTTATTTGAAGCTAAAAAATAAAAGGTGAAAGAAGAAATGTTCAAGAAGAGCTCTCAAGAAAAGTAAAGATGCCTCTTGCATGCAGGATAGGCCACTGCGAGAACAAAAGGGCAGCGGCAGCGAAGTCACTGGTTGCCATCCTTTATATCTCCTTTAAGTTAGATCCAGGCCAATCCATGCAGGCTCTCCTAAGCATCTCTGCATGCATCTGGCCCCTGGTTTGACAGGTCTCCTTGACTGACAGGGCACACTCAATTTCCCATGCTCTCATCTCCTGCCTCAACAGTACTTTCTACCTATAATTATTCATTCTTATGTTTCTTTTTTCTTTGACTTTTTGAGACAAACTCAATATGCAGTTCAGGGTGACCTTAATTCATGGCCATCCTCCTGCCCTCAGCCTCTCATATGCTGGGATTAGAGTTGTGCCACACACCCAGCATAATAGTTATATTCTGTAACAGCTTCACTAAATGATAAAACTTTTACTGTCATTTAGCAGGGAGAGATGTGACTCTGAAATGTTAATATCACCTTCCCAATGATATGGGAAACTACTGCCTATGGGATTCCTCCTCTCCTTCCTCTGTTATGGTTGATAATGGTTTTTTCAGGTTTCAAGCAGCATAATAAATCTGGTGTTTGATGGATGACCACTCAGTAACAAAGTTTCTCGCTGCTAAGTCTTCTGTGACTTCCTTCAATATCCATCTTAATTCTCTCCACATCTTTCCATTTACAACTGTTCTTCTAAAGCATCCTCACTCCCAATCTCACCGTCTGCGACAGCCCCTCAGCTCATCCCTCCCATTCCTCCCCCAGATCTTTCTTCCTGGAGAAACACAGTGCTCAGTGTCAGTGCAAATGTTGACATCGCTTCTTTACCCATAGCTTCTATGTCAAAGGTTATCTAAATAATGATATTAGCTATTTAGAAAGTCAGAAAAGACATAGAAGATGAACAATACTCTCAGTTCCATAATTACATGTGACTCCTTCTATCCATGATTCACACTCCATGCTTTCAGTTACCCATGGTCAGCTGCAATTCAAAAACAGTAAATGGAACATACCACAAGTGAACAATTCATAAGTTGTAAATTAGACGTTATTCTGAGTAGTGCTGTGAAATCCCCCACCATGCATCTCCTTCCTACGCAGGACAAGGACCATTCATATTGTACATGCCGTCCACTCATAGTAACTTGGGGATGACGTAATTACGTTGAATATTGCGGTAACATAGCTCTGTATTTCAGCAACTCGTGTTTTATTTAATAATGGCCCCCAAAACACAAGAGTGGTGAAACTAGCAATTTGGATGCACCAAAGATCCATAAAGTGCTTCTTTAAGTGAAAAAGGGAAAATTCTAGAATTAATAAAGAAAGAAAAAACTGTGTTGAGGTTATTAAGACCTACATAAGAAGGTCTTCTATGTCTGAAATTGTAAGGAAGAACAATGAAATTCTGTTATACCTCAAACTTCAAGTTACAGTCACAGCACATGATAAGCAATTGGTCTTTCACCTCATTTTCTCCTCACATAGACACGTATCACCTCTCATCATGACAAGAGTGAGTACAGAACAACAATGGCATGGGGCAAACACATTCACAAAGCTTTCATCACAGTACCATTATCATTATTCTAATTTATTATCAGTTATTGTTGTTAATTTCTTACTATGCTTAATTTATAAATTAAACTTTATCACAAATACATATGTATAGTAAAATGCAGAGTATAGTAAAACTCTGGAGCACTATTCAGAGTTTTGAGCATCCACTTGGAGTCTTGGAACATATTCCCCACAGACAAGAGGGAATTACTCTATATAAAACACCCTACTACGCCACCCCCAAGCAGTATGCACATTCTCTCTATGACCTTGAGACTATCCTGCAGGATAGAGCCTATTTTAGGCCTTAAAACAAGTTATACTGGTTTCCTATAACTATCATAACACATTGCCACTAGGTAGTGGCCTAAAACAATGGAAATGTGTGGTCCCACAGTTTTGGACTCCAGAAGTGTGAAATCCTCATGACTAAGCTGAGGTCCAAGTGGTGCAAGGCTGTACTTCTCAGAGGCTCTGTGGGAGAATTCATTCCTTACCACTTCTAGCACCAGTGGCTGGCCGCAATGTCGGCTTGCAGCTGTACTGCTTGAATCTTTGCCTTCATTTCTACCTCATCTTCTCTTCTGTGACTGTGTCCTCCCTTCACCATTCTCTACAAGAACACATGTGATCTGATGACATTTTTTGGGATAATCCTCAGCTCCTTCACTTAGTCATATCTATAGACCATATTTCTATATTATGTCTGTCAGCTTTCTATGGCTGTGAAAGAAACTTAGGATAGATGTAAAGGGGAGGAAAAGTTTAGTGTGCATCATGGCTGCAGAGATTTCTGTCATGGTCACTTGGTTCTGTTATTTGGGTCTGCGACAGCACAGTACATCATGGCAGGTGTGTGTAGAGGAGGTTGCTCACTCATGGAGGCCAGAAAGCAAAAAGAAAGAAGGACATGGGGATCCCAATGTCCCCTTCAAAGGCCCTCCACAGTGACATGGCTTTCTTCCACTGGGCCTCACTTCCTAAGGTTCCCACCACTTCCCAAAGGCACCGTAGGCTGGGCCTCCAACCCCCAGGACCTTTGAGGATCTCTCCACCACAGTAGCGCACAGAGCACATGTGCAGATTCCAAGGGCTGGGACATGAGTGTATTTAGGGCGACTATTTTTTGCCTTATCACACAAATATCAATAAACTTAAACTTTTAAACTAATGCAAAGTATGTTCTGCTACTAAAACAAGATTAAATTAGCAATCCACAAGATAGACCAATGTGAAAAATCATCACATATTTGGAAACTAAACTACAAGCTTAAAACTTACAAATCGAAGAAGTCACAAATAGCTCCTTTGACAAACATTAATTGAGCACACCTCTGTAGACTGATTTCTGAATTCTCTATTCCATTCCACTGATATCTGTCTATCTGTTCACTATACTCACTTCTGTGATTACAATAGTAAGTTACAACCCTGAGGAAAGTGATTCATCCTACTTTATTCTTCTTTCTCAAGATTTTTTTTGTTATTCTGGGATCTTCCTCTTTCAATATACTTATTAGGATCACTTGTCTATGTCTAAAAGAACTAAGACTTTGACAAAAGCTGTCATATCTGTAGATTTATTTGGGGATAATTGACATTATTTCAATATGAGTCTTCCACTTAATAAACATAAATATGTCTCTATGTTTATGTAGGTGGCATTTATTTCATCAGAATTTTGTAATTTTCAATATGAAAGTTTTTTATATGGTTTCTCAAAATATACTCAAACATTTCATTTTTTTGGAGTATTTGTATATAATATTTAAAAAATTTTGGTTCCCATATGTTCATTTTGAGTATATGCAATTGATCTTATATAATACAAACTCATTGAATGTATTTATTAATTCTAGTTATTTTTTCTCTCTTCTTTTCTTGAGGGAGTGGTGATGGATTTTTCTACAGGCAGATTTCCAGCCTTATTTTGTTGCCCAGACCTTTATTTACAACATTGACTAGCAATGATGAGATTACACATCCTTGTTTTGTTCACAATCCTAGGGGAAGTAATGAATATTCACCAGTAAAAGTCCTATTGATGTTAGGATTTTGCCCATGTTCTTCATCAAGTTGAGGAAGTTTCCCTTTATTCTTGGTTTTCTACGACGTTTTATCATCATTGCTTATTAAACTATGACAAAATACTTCCAACATCAATTAATATGGCCATATGATTTTTCTTGTTTAGTTTATTGATTAACCTGGCAGATCACACAGATTGCTTTTCAAGTATTGAACCAGTCTTGCATATCTGGAATAAACCTTACTTTGTTATGGTGCATAGTTCTTCTTATATATTGATGAGTTCTCTTTGCTAACACTTGTTGAAAATTTTTGATCTATATTCAAGAGGGATATTGGTCTATACTTTTCTCTTTCTTTAAACTGCTTTCATTTAGTTTTGGCATCAGGGTAATAATATCTTTATGGAATGCAATGGGAAATACTTCCTCTTATGTTTTCCAGAATAGGTTGTGTAAAATTGTTTTAGTGTTTGGTAGAACATTCAAGAAAAAGAATTGGCTCTGGAGAGTCCTTTTTCAGGAGATTCTAAATTATGAATTTAATTTTCTTCATAATGACACAGCTACTCAAATTATTTCATATCAAGTAAGTTGAAATGCTTTGTACTTTTAAAGGTATTGGGCCATTTCACTTCAATTGTCAGCTTTATTATGTAGTTTTTACAGGGTACACAGTCTTGTTCTTCTGAAGTCTGAGATTCCATAGTGATACTCCTTTGCATCGTAATATATGCGATTGGTATCACCACTCTTGTTTCTTTGTCAGTCTTGATAGGTTTGACAATTCTATCAATCTTTCCTAAGAACCAGTTTTTGTGTCCATTTTTCTTTTGTTTTTCTATTTAAAAGCATTAACTTCTGCTCTTATCTATTATTTCCTTCCACTTACGTGGGTTATTTTGTTCTTTGTATAGCTTCTTAATCTACAAATTTGACTCTAAGAGTTTATCATCTTTTAATGTTATAAATTGCCTCTCAGCATTTATCCAATATATTTTGAGATATTCTTTTTTCATTTTCACTTCCTTTTACTCTCCTCTTTAACCTATGGATTATGTGAAGTTATATCATCTACTTACTATGCATTTAAAGATTCTTTTCCTGGATTTTTTTCTGTTTTAGATTTTTAATTTAATTCCATTATGGTCGGAAGACATACCCTATATGGTTGTAATTATTTTACATTTGTGTAGACTTGTTTTATAGTTTAAAATATAGTCAGTCAATATCTCATGGATACTTGAAAAATGTACATTCTGTTATAGTTGGATGAGCGTTCTGTGTATCAGTTGTATCCTGTTGGTTGATTGTGTTGTCGTATATTTTTGCTGAGTTTTTCTCTAAAAGTTCTATCAGTTACTAAGAAACTCCCAAGTATAATTATTTGTCTCTTTCAACTTTCAGTTGTATCAGTGTTTGCATCATATATTTGGGGCTCTGATGTTAGTGAGAACACACTTAAGATTGTTTTATCTTCTATTCCTTTAATTATTATCTACTGTTCCTCTTTATCTCTGCTGTGAAATTTACTGTCTAATATTTATGTAACCACTCATGCCCTTTTAAACGGTGTACATGTATCTTAGTTACTTTTCTCATTGCTGAGACAAAATACTCAACACCCAAAGTTAAAGGAAGAAAGGTTTATTTGGTTCACAGTTCGTAGAGGTTTTATTCCATAGCGGGCTGGCTCCAAGGCAGGGTGGCATGGCAGAGGGGCATCACAGAAGATAAATAGTTCACAGCAAGCAGGCGGGTGAGAGCACATTAGCTCCCTTTTTGTCCCTTATATTTTATGCAGATTACTAGCCCCAGGGCAGATGTAGCACTCACACTCTTAATCGTAGCCAGAAATATGCCAAGCCAATCAGTGGACTGATTTACTAACTACACACCTTTGATCTCAACACAACACACTCTAGATCCAGCCATCTCTGAAAGGCACCTCCCCAAGTCTACATGAGGCTTCGGAAGGACATCTAGATACAGCCATAACAATGTGCTATACCATTTTACATCCATTTACTTATTACCTATGTTGAATTGAAGATGAGTGTTTGTAAATGTTCTCCCACCTTGAATGAAGTGTGCATACTCACTTTCATTTAAATCTCTTTGCTTTCCCACTTCTAAAATTGATTTTCTAGAATATAAAATGATATTGTAACTTGTTTCCACAATCAATATATACTTTACAAAACCGTAGTACAGTCTATTTTATGTATCATTTTCTATTTCCATTGTTCTGTCTTCCTTCTTTATCTTCCAACATTTCTTATTTTGTCATTTCCTCTCTGTTCAAAAATTTCCTTCAGACTTCATAAGGGTGAGTTCTTGACTGAGTCCCTTTGCAGGGAACTGTACTCCCATTCAGTTCAGGAAAGAAATTTATTTAGGTTGCTCTGTGCTACTGGAGAATACCAAAGAAATGTGATAAAATTTTTCTATGACAATTTCAATTAATTGGCAGAATTCCTGAAAAGATACAAACTAAAATGTATTATAGAAGAAATAGAGAAATTGAATGCTCCTAAATCTTCAAAATAATTGAAAAAATCAAAGTTAAAATCTTACACAATGGTGCTTGCAATAGCCTTTGCCTGTTATTCTAATCAGTATCATTGCACTGCATTTCCCTTCTTTATCCCTAGTGTTTGTTTACATATTTAGACTCTTTATAGTCAAGTAGTATTCCGTTATATATAAATGCCACATTTTCATTATCCAATCATCCACTGATGGATATACAGGCTGTTTCCAGGATTTAGGTATTATGAGTTGTGTTGCTATAAATATTTGTACACTATTGCAGTAGTATGATGTCCTAAACTCTTTGGGAAAAGTACCTACAAGGGGGGATAGCTAAGTCTTATGGAATTTCAAGTCTCAGTTCCTTAAGAAATTTCCACACTGATTTCCATAGGGTTCCTTTTTCACCAAAGTCACACCAGCATTTGTGATTGTTTGACTTCTTGATGATGCCATGCTTTCTGAGTGAGAATGGAAACTTAGCGTTGTTTTAATTTGCATCTAATAACCGAGATGCTGAACATTTTTTCATATTCTTGTTGGCCATTTGTATTTCTTCCTCAGTGAAGTATCTGCTCATTTCACTTGTCCATTTCTTGCTGGGTCTTTAATTTAACATGGTCTAAATTTTGAGTTCCTCTTATAGTTTAGATGTTAGTTCTCTGTTTGAGGAGTAGCTGGCAAAATTTTTCCCATTCTGTAGGTTGTCTGTTCACTCTATTAACTGATTCTTTTTCTGTTCAAAAGCTTTTTTAGTCTGATATAATCCAATTAGGTGATTCTTGCTGTTATTTCTTATGTAGTTAAATTTCTGTTTAGAAAATCCTGGCCTATATCTATGTCTTCAAATATATTATCTAATTTATATTCCAGTAGGTTTAATGTTTCTGTTTTAATGTTTAGATATTTTATCCATTTTTATTTTAATTTAGTATTAGTAAGAGATAAGGGTCCAGTTTCAATTTTCTGCCAAGTTATTCAGTTTTCCCAGAACCACTTGTTGAGTAGGCTATCTTTGAACCAATATATACTTATGGCCCTTTTGTCAAAAATCTGACAGCTGAATGTGTTTGGGGATGTTTCTGTATCCTCTATTGACCCATGTATCTCTTTTTATTCCACTACCACACCATTTTAATCACTATTGCTTTGTAGTATAGCTTGAAGTCAAGTATTATAAGGCCTCTTGTTTTGCTCTGGTTACCTAAAATTGTTTTTGATATTCTGGTGCCATATAAACTTTAGGATTGTTTTGACTAGATCTGTAAAGTATGCTGTTGGTATTTTGATTGAGACTGCATTGGCTATATATAACAATTTTGGGAATGTAGCCATTTTGATATTTGTTGTCAAATATATATGTCTTATAGATATATAGATATTAGAGCTATATTATAGATGTGCAATATATTATACACAATATATATTTATGTATTATATACTTATTATAGATCTATCTTTCCATTTTCTGATGTCTTCTTCAATCTTTTTTTTAGGGTGCTGTAGTTCTTTTTGTTGATGTCTTTCACTTACTTGATTGGTTAATTCATAGGTACTTCATTTTTCTTGAAGCTACTATAAATGGTATTGTTTTTATTAATTTCCTTCTCATCAAGTACAGTAGTGATGTACACAATTCTAATGATTATTGTGCGTTGCTCTTGTACTTTGCTACATTGCAAAGTTGATTAATTCTAAGAGGTGTTTTTGGTGGAGTTCATTGGGTCTTCTATGTAGAATATTGTCATCTGCAAATAATGACAACTGGAGTTCTTTGTTTCCTATATGTATCCCTTTTATTTCTTTCTTTTGCCTAATTGCTCTGGCTATGTTTCAAGTACTATGCTAAATAGAAGTGATAACAATGAGCATCATTCTACTTTGATTTTAGGTAGAATGCTTTTAGTTTTTCCTCATTTAGTGTGGTACTAACTGTTAGTTTGTCATAAACAGCTTTTATCAAGTATAGGTATGTTCTGATTTCTTCAGGGTTTGTATCATGAAGGGTATTGGATTTTGTTGAAAGTCTTTTCTGATGATATGATCATATGGTTTTTGACCTTGCTTCTGTTTATATCATGTATTACATTTATTGACTTATGTATGTTGAATCACTCTTACATCTCTAGGATGAAATCTATTTGATCATGAGGTATGATCTTTTTGATGAAGTGCTGTGTTCTGTTTGCTAATATCTTGTTGAGGATTTTTGTATCTATGTTTATAAAAGAGATTGGTCTATAGTTTTCTTCTTTGGTGGATCATTATATGGTATTGGAATTGGGTGATACAGGCTTCCATAAATGAATTTTAGAGCACTCCATCTTTTCAAATTATTTGAAGAGCTTCAAAATCTGTAATGATTTTGTAGACTTTAGTCGTGAATCCATCAGGTCCTTCAATTTTTAGTTGGTAGAATATTACTGCATCAATTTCACTGCTTGTTACTGGGTTTTTCAGCGTATTTGTGTCTTCTTGTGTTAACTTTGATAATTTGTATGAGTCTAGGAATCTGTCCATTTCTTCCAAATTTAATGGGTTTGAACACAATTTTTCAAAGTAGGTACTATTGTCTAGATTTTAACAGTGTCTGTTATGATTTTACCTTTTTCATTTCTAACTGCTTTGATGTGAGTCTTTTCTCTCTTTCTCTTGGTAAGTCAGCCTAAACATTTATCTATACAATTTATTTTTTTTCGAAGAACCAGTTCTTTGGTTTGTTGATCTTTTGTACTGTCTTTTTCAGTCTCAGTTTCACTCATTTCTCCTCTCATCTTTATAATCTCTCTCCTAAATTGCAGTTTGGGCCTGGATTATTGTTTCTCAATATCTTAATATTTCTCGTGTTATTTACTTGGGCTTGTACTGTTTTCCTAATGTGAGCATTGACTGTGATGAACTTGCATCTTAGACCTTCTTTCATAGTGCCCCAGAGGTTTTGGTGAGCTGTACAGGCATTGTCATTAACTTTCAGAAATTTTTAAATTTCTTCTGTGACCCATTGGTCCTTTAGGAGTGTGTTGTTAATTTTCCAGGAGCTTCCAACTTTTCTGTGATTTCTTCTGTCAGTAATTTCTATTTTCATTACAGAATGGTGTAATGTTAATTTCAAATCTTTTATATTTACTTAAGTAGGCTTTGTGGACTAGTATGTGTCCTGTTGTAGAGAGGTGGAATAATCTGTAGATATCTATTAAGTCTATATGTTCAATGATGTGGTTCAGATCTGATATTTCTTTATTGATTTTTTGTTTAGTTGATCTCATTGTGAAAGTGGGGTGTTAAATCTCCTGTTAAGATTCTATTAGTGTTTATTTGATATTTTAAGTTCAATGAGTTTTGTTTTATGTAGATAGGTACTCCAGTATTTGGTGCATATTTATCAATGTTATCTCTTCTTGTTGGATTGTTCCCTTAACTATCATGTAGTGACCTTCTCTGTTTCTTCTAATCAGTTTTAGCTTGAAGTTTGACATGTTTAAGATTAAAATTGCTACCCCTGCCTATTTTCAGGGTCCTGGTCTATGAAACACTGTTTTCTATCCTTTTAGTTTAATCTACCAATATCTATTTCAATTAGGTTGCTTCTAGCTTGTCTTTTCATAGAAACATCTTATTTCACCATCCATTTTCAAGGATAGCTTTGCTGAGTACATTAATCTGGATTGGAAGTTATTTCTTCTTTGGATCTGAAATACTTCCTCCAAGCTCTTCTGGTCTTTAAAGTTTGTATTGAGAAATCTGCTGTAATTCAAATTGGTTTACCTTTGTATGTGATTTTTTTCCCTCTGGACACCATTAAAATTCTGGGTTTGTTTTGTTTTGTTTTTCTGTGTTAGGGAATTTTTTGTTGGATATCTCACAATTTAATAAGGATATGTATTGGTGAACTTTTTTTTTCATCTATTTGTTTGGCATTCTATGAGTATTGCTTTATTTTAAACTTTTTTCTTATATATGGGAAATTTACTTCTATTACTTCTTTATGCATGTTGGTAAATCCATATGTGTTATCTTCTTTCTTTTGTGTAACTCTAGTTAGCCTTAGTTTGGTCTCCTTATTGTCATCTAGTAGTTCATAGATAATCCTCTCTGGTCTTCTTATTTTCTTTATGGCTTCTTTGAGTCCTTCATCATAATTCACTGCTTTGTTCTCAATTTCAGACATTCTGTTCTCACACTGGTCATTTCTGCAATTTATGAATTCTATACAGCTTTTTATTTCAGGTATTTCTGTCTGACATCTTTTTGAGGATTCTATATCCTTGTTAAGCTGTTAGTCAGGCTTTGAACTGTTTTAATTAGCTCATTCAGTTTTTCACTTATTTTCCCCAAATTCACTATGGGCATATTTAGTGATATTGCTGTAAACTTTTGGTTCATTTCCTTTTTGAACTCATCTAGTTTCTTCAACTCTTCTATAATTTTTTATTTTTTATTTTTTTATTTTAAGAAATAAAAGAAGGAAAACATATTAACACATGGACATCCACTTACAAAGTAGCATAAGAACAATACAAACAAAGCAAAGTTGCAGACAAAGTTGTTGGAAATTAGCAATGGTTGTTGTATTACTTATTGATATCCTCAAAGTGGTTTCTCAAGAAAACAGAGACATACACAATCACTCAAACAAGTAATCAGTTGTTCCTTTCTGTAGAGGAATAGAAGACAGTAGTACAACTATGTTAGCTATCCTGTGTATACATACATAATTTACCCTTCTTTCCCTTCTTTTTTCCCACAGCCCAGTTGCCCTTTACTTTTGAGCATTTTCCTTTCATTTCACAATGTCTATCATACCTCCTAGTTTTTATTCACTCTTTCTGGTTTTACACTAGTGAGATAATACAATTCTTACACATGCAGGTCTGATTTATTTCACTTATGAGTATGGTCTGTAGTTGTGACCATTTACATATAAAAGCATCAAATTTCTCTTTCTCTATAGCTGAGTAATATTCATTATATAAAAGTAACACAATTTTTTGTATCCAATCCTCAGTGGATGGACGTTTGAGTTGCTTCCACAATTTAGCTATCACAAATTGTGCTACTATGAACATGGGTACACATATATGGCTGTGATATGATATTTGTAGATCTTCTGGGAAAATAACCAGAAGGGGAATAGCTGGGTTGAATGGGACCTCTAGACCTAGTTTGTGAGGAATCTCCAGATTGATTTCCACAGTGGTTTCACCAGTCTGCATTCCCACCAGCAGTGGAGAACAGTTCCTATTTCTCCACAGCATTGCCAACATTTGTTATTGGTTGATTTCTTAATGCTAGCCATTCTTACTGAGGTGAGATAGAATCTCAGTGTTGTTTTAATTTGCATTTCTCAAATGACTAATGATGTTGAACACTTTCTCATGTATTTATTTCCATTTCTATTTCTGTATCTGAGAAGCATATATTCATCTCAGCTGCCTATTTTTGGATTGGGTCTTTGAATTTGGGGGCCTGATGTTTTTAAATTTTTTATATGTTTGAGATAGAAGACCTTTGTCTGAGGCACAGTCAGCTAAAATTTTTCCCAATTTGTGAGTTTTCTTTTTACTATGCTAGCTATTTCTTTAGATGTGCAGAAACTTTTCAGTAGGATGAGATCCCAGTTGTTGATTCTTTGAAGTATTTCACAGGCAGTTTGGTTTTTGTTCATGAACTCTCTGCCGACCCCTATGTCTTCAAGATTTTTACCTACTTTCTCTTCCCATATGTCTTGGTTACTTTTCTCTTGTTGCTGGGACAAAATACCTGATGCCCAAAACTAAGGAAGGAAAAGTTTATTTTGCTTACAGTTTGTGGAGGTTTCAGTCCATACTTGGCAGATTACAAGGCAGACTGGCACATGGCAGAGGGCTACAGCTCATGGCAGCAGAACACAGCAAAAGCTGCAAGCACACACAAGGGAGGAAGTGGCCAGAAGCACCCTCTTCCCCTCCCTTACATATGCAAACTATCCACCCCAGGGCGGGTGTAGCTCTCACACACATAATCAAACAAACTCTAAAAGCCTGCCCCATGACCACATGAGGCTTTGGGGGGACACCCAGACACAAACCATAACACCGTAGATTTAGTGTTTCTGTTTTAATATTGAGATCTGTGATCCATTTCGACTTGAGTTTGGTGCATGGTGAGACACTCAGGTCTATTTTCAGTCTTTGGCAGGTAGCAAGCCAATTTTTTCCAGCACTATTTATTAAAGAGACTATCGTTCTTCCAGTGAGTTTGTTTGGCCCCTTTATCAAAGATTAGTTGGCTGAGTGTGTTTGTGGCTGTGGCTGTTTCTTCCAGTCTATTCCATTGATCTTCTGGTCTGTTTTTTACCCAGTACTATGTTGATTTTATTATAGTGGCTTTTTAGTATAATTTCAGGTCAGGGACTATAATTCCACCTGACTTGTCTTTGTTGCCCAGGATTGCTTTTGCTATTCTGGGTCTCTTCTGGTTCCAGATAAATTTAAGGAATATTTTCTCTAGATCTGTGAGGTATGCTAATGGTAGTTTAATAGGAATTGCATTGAATCTGTACAACAAGTTTGGTAGTATGGTCTTTTTCACAATGTTGGTTCTTCCTATCCATGAGCAAGGAACATTGTTCCATTTATTGAGATCCTCTTTGATCGCTTGTTTCAGAGTACTGTAGGTTTCACTGAATAGATCTTCTACTTCTTTTGTTAGATTGATTCCTAAATATTTCAATTTTGGGGGTGCTATTGTGAAAGGTATGGTTTCCTTAATTTCTCTCTCAGTCTGTTTGTTGTTTGTGTATAGGAATGCTATAGATTTTCAGCTCTTCTGTAAACTATTGCTTTCCTCACTCTTTGTGTCCCCTTGCTCTGCCTTAGAAGAGCAAGGAGATCTGAAGTGTCTCCTGTTTTGCTTCCCCAAGTGTACAGATAGCTGTGCTTTTATTTTCATATATATTTTAATACATTCTCATTTATTTCCTCTTTTTGGGAGGGGTACTATGGGTTGAGGTCTAGTAAAGTGAGGACAGCTTGTGATTTCTATGAAAAATTTTAATAAGATGTTGCCTTCTCATGAAGTCTTTTCAGTTTTGTATGTGCAGTGATAGTACTTACCCCTCCTGTTATTTGTTATAAGTGATTTGGTCAAAGACATAGGATTTCTGGTTATAATAACCACAACTTTTCAGAGATGTCCTCTAGGGTTAACTAGCTATTGGACTTTGGGTCTATCCTAGGACTCTACTACCTTTATTTGTTAGGGATGAAAGCTTGTGGCCTGTTTCTCCTAGTCCCAGTTCACTGGTAAGGGACTATAGTATGGTTTATGATCTCCCAGATAATTTGGATATTGGCATATAGGAAACTCCAAATGATCACAGTAACTACACTCTTTTGATGAACATATTACAATCAAGAATAACATGAATATCAAGCACAAACTGGATAATGACAAACTCTAATTACTAACACTGTACTACCTCAAACCATAGGATCTATAGTGATAGAACACACTAAGACACACCATATATTTATATGCAGTATCCATTCAATAGAGTAATTTTACTTCCTTTCAAAATAGCACAGCATTTAGCTATAGTAAGATGTCATAATCTTCCTACAGATTCATAAGAGTAAATGATGTGGGTATGGAAGCACAAAGAAAAAAGAAATAGGCTAGGAAAAATTAAACAGTGGAAGATGGGAGAAAGATGATAAGACTGATGTATAAGGTCCTGTCAATGAGTAAAGAAAAATTAGTAGTATTAGATAACAGTAACAGAAAAAGAAACCAAGTAGGATAAGGGTAAGTAATAGGGAATGTAGATTAAACTAGAGGAAAAAAATGTACTCAGGAAACAGGTTGAGAGATAGCAATAAAAGAAGAGAGAAAAAAGAGAGGAAACTTTTTTTGTTGTTGTTAACAAACAGACATTCATTTACAAAATACCATCAGAACAATACAAGCAATACTGAATTACAGACAAAGTGGTAGGAAATTAATGATTGTTGTATTATATATTGATAGCTTCAAAGTGGTTTCTCAGGAAAACAAATACAGACATGCAAGATTGATCAAATAAGTAATTATTAACTGTTCCTTTCAATAAAGCGATAGAAGTCACTAGTACAGCTATGTTAGCTACCCTGTATATACCTTTTAAAGAAGTAGAACAAAGTTATATTTTAAAAGGAGGGAAAAAGAAAATGGGTGATACAACTCCAAGCTCCACCAATAATAATGATAATAATAAAAATAATAAATACCAATACAGGTGGAAAGAAAAAGTGGGCTAAATGAAAGGAAAAGAGAGAAACATTTCTACATATTTCCAGAAGAGTATTTTATTCCAGAGCCTGCAGTCATTAACCTTAGAAGTCACATTCTTCCTTGCACCTCTTTATAGACTGAGTTTGTGTGGAGATTTTTCAGCTCAGTGATCTCATCTATAAACCACTGCTGTGACAACAGTTCAAGCTGTCACACCAGCCTGGGAATAGTGTGGAATATTGGATTCTGAGCCTCCTGGAGTGGATTCCTGCAGATTGGGTGGGTACCCAGTATATGTATATTCTGGTGCCTGTGGGACCTGCTCCAGACAACAGTGGAGGCTAGAGTTGCCTTGCATTGCCCAGTGAGGGATAAGTGCTCCCAGAACTGAAGTGGGAAGGTTCTAGCAGGACAAGTAGGGGCACAGGGCACTGGGTGGTGCCTCGCAAGCATCAACAGTACTGGGAAAAACATGTCCACTCTTACCTTTTGTAGCTAACAGGGCAGAGGACTGGCTTATTGTGCCAGGCAGAGGCTGTGCCTGGGACTCTGGCAAAATGCGAATGGAGACTCTGATGCACCCAGAGTGGAGGCAGTTTAGTTTGCCTGATGCTGAGTGGATGCTGTCATGGTCCCTTGGAGACTCATGTGGAATTGAAACATGAGTTTTACCCATGTAAACTCAGGTTGCCTGGGGACAGGTGCCAGATATCAGACAGTCTCTATATCTAGGATTGGAGGGGGTGGTAAGAGCTGTGTGTAGGCAGACTCAAACCAGACCAAACCAAACCAGACCAGTTCTGACACTTATGTGCTAGATGAATATCCCAGTTGGTACAGGACAAATTTCAGGATCTTGGTGGTATCTCAAGTGTTCCCCAGGGTCCAGCACTGAAGACTCGCATCATAAGCAGTGACTGCTTGTTTATCCTCTTAGAGTCTAAAATCAGGGAGGTAGCAGGGGAGCCTTTCCCACTCCTGTTATCTCACCCCTGGTGTGTGCCAGTGAATATCCTGCCAGGGAGCTGCCTCCTCTGTTTTGGGCAAAAGGATGATGAGATGAAGGGGCCCATATACCCCAAGTCTTCCCCTGAGGCTAGACTGTACAGTGCTCCTTGGAGCCCTCTAGCTATGTATGAAGATCTCACAATGGCTATAACCATGGTGGGTGAGAGGGGCTGAGGGTAAAAGCCCTGCATGCTGGCCCTTTTGCACTGCTTCCCCTCTTTTTAACTCCTATGTGAATGCTTTGTTTGATCTACAAGTCTCCTCTCAAATTTGCTCTTTTTTTTGTATCAGGGTGTATGTCCCTCCCCTTCTTCCAATTACCTGTGATTTTCATCGATCTTTCAGCATCTTTAACATGACTCCTCCTCTAATCAGTTATGTTAAATCCCCCACAGGGTGGATCTTGTCCCATGGCAGTTTTGAGTTTCTTGCCTTGTGGACTCTCAGTATGAGGGCAGACTGAACTGCGGATCTTTTTTTTTTTTTTTTTTTTTTTTTTTTTTTTTTTTGGTTTTTCTCCGGTACCGGGAACCGAACTCACGACCTTGTGCATGCGAGGCAGGCGCTTTTGCCGCTGAGCTAAATCCCCAGCCCCTGAACTGCGGATCTATATGTGGTTCTGGCTGGATGTTTTGATACCCAATCAAAGATACTTTATTTTCCATCAAAATACTTGAATGGCAGAAGCATTAATTTTATTACCCTGGCTTATGGTATGAATTTGTTATCCTCTTTGAACAGAAAGTACCATATAACCTTTCAGAAACTCCCGGTTTAGGCCAAGTCTAAACTTTTAGACCCCAGGCCTTATCACTTCTCTTTCTGTGGTGTTAAAATCCATGCCTTTGGCAGTTAGATCTGTAATTTGACCTGATGCCAGCCTTATCCTCCAGAATGTCATAGCAGGATCCTGCATAGCTTCCATTCGTGCTCTCCATTTACTTTTCTGACTCTTTCCTGTGAAATAAGCTGTATATATAAGCTATTTTTGCTCAGCTTTATTCAGCATTTCTGTATTTGAAATGGAAAAAAACTTCACATATCTTCAGGCTTCCTATTAATGAAAGCTCCACGAATATTTTTATGGATGGTGCTTCAGCACTGCTGGGTGCCTATCAACACTACCAAGAGGTCTGACCACTTCATATCAATAAAATATTTCAATTTGAGGTCTCCAAGTATTTTCTACAATTGTGTACAGAGAGGATTTTTCTAATAAATTGAAAATTAAGTGCTACATAATTTTCAAGATTAAGATATTAAAATGATATTGTTCCACAAAGGTGGTGAATTAAAATGCAGGGAATGATTTCCCCCCATATAATTGTGATTCACCTCTTATGTTCTGCTGTGCACATTAGTGGCTCAGAAGCATGGAAGGAGAAAGGGATGCAGAGTTGGAGACTGGATTATGCAGCTTTTACAAGACCAGTGTTCAGATAAAAGATAATTGCTGTAGATCATGAAAAAAATGATTATTGCAGATTAATGTATTTGAGTTCTCTAAATAATTTTTAAAACAATAGGAAAGAGCTACACAAAACATCAATTATCTATAATTCAAAAATCTGTTTATATCTACAAGGAGCTCAAACAGACACATGGAATGACCTGAATGTTTTGACTATAAATAGAAGAATTATCATTGTGATCCAACAGTCTGGAGAAAAACAATTATTATTTCTACTAGCCTTGAATTAAACAGTTCTTTATAGATGAATTGATTCTTTGAAATTGAAGAATCTTCTGTGAATCATTTAATCCCATCTCCACAAAGAGGCAGCTTTTGCATAAATAATTTTAAGCATTCATGCTGGACATCTTCTGCATAACTGTTGCCTTCAGTAAACTCTTCCAGAATTGAATTATCTTGTTTTTAATCCTTTCCAAGGAAAAAGAGTAAGAAGGAGATACACACTTCTTTTCTTTCCTGTCCAGAAAACTGTATGAATTTTCCTGTACTGCTTATCTGCCTTTCTCTCCTATTTTCTTGGATTTAATGTGCTAGTGCTAGTGCACTAGTAAGTGTTTAGCAAGCAACTTGTCAAGAAAAGCTATTTTGTGGCATTTACCATTTTGGTGGTGTAAATATTTGGATCATGGCTTATGGTGCAAAACAGACTTTGCTGAATACAAAGTTTGGAAGAGATGTACAGAATCACCCTGACATAATGTTTTTACAACTCAGATGCCATAGATATAAATAATTCTAAGCATATGGATATCAGTAAAATGTAGTAAAGTAATTAAGAAGTAATGTGGTTTGAGTGCTTATTACCATAAGTGATAAAATGTTATTTAATTATAATTTCATAGTTCATTTTAATGATGATTTTAACAACAGAGAACTCAAGAACCTTTTATTAACCTTTATTCAGTGTATCTATTTGGGTGTGTCTCTGTTATGGATTCCAGTTGTCTTCCCTTCATTGTGAGAGTTGTCACAGTCAGTTTCTTATGTTTCTGTCTCCTCTTCTATCTGAAAAGTGGACTCACAGACTCTTTCATATCTTCCTTTAATTCTTTATCAAAATACACTGTATAAAAGGGTTCTTACAAATCACTATAGACAGGTAGTAACAAACATAAGAATATAAAATTATTATGAAGCTCAGTTAATACAATAAAATATATTAACAAAATAGAAGACAATAGACACAGAAAACACTTCACAGAATCCAACAACATATTTTCATGATAAAACTTCTTAACAAGCTAGGAGTAGAAAGGCCCACCATAAAGGGAATTTATAAAAACCTTCAAAGAAATAATTTCCTTCTAAATTCAGTAAAAGATAAGGATTTCTGCCCTTGCTAAGGCAATTGAAGAAGAAGAGGGGAGAGGGAGACAGAAAAGAGAGAGAGATGCATTTGAAGAAAGAAAAAAGAGAAAAAGGAATAAGGAGGAAGAGGAGGAGGAGAATGAGAAAGGATGATGCATGAAGGAAGAAAGGAAGGAAGCAAAGGAGGGAGAAAGCAAAGGAAGACAAAAGGGAGGAAGGGAAAATAGAAGAAAGGGAGGGAGGGAGGGAGGAAGAAAAGAAGGGATGGAGGGAATCCAGATTGGAATAGAAGTGAATTTCTCTATTCACATATAACCTAAACTTTATATATAAAAACCGTAATGAAGTAAGAAATGAGTTCATCAAGATGATAGAATGAAAGATTAACGCACAAAAACTAAGGATATGTCTACACAATTTTGGTAAGTGTTCTGAAAATAAAATTAGGAAAATAATTCTATTTATACTAGCATCAAAGAGAATAAAATATTTCGGTGTATATTTAATACAAGAAGAACAAAGCCAGGGCAATGGAGAACAGCCACACTGTGCTGGTTCTATGGTAGAGCAAATGGTCATGCCATGCTGTGCATGCTGCCAGCCAGTGTCAAGCCATGGATTCTGTGCCCCGGCCACATCAAACTATCAACTCTGAGCCAGCTCTGCATTTGCCGTGCCCTCAGCACAGGATCACAGAGGCACCTACTGACTGACCAGCCTGATCGTGGACAAAGCCACTTTCCTGGGAGAAAAGGTCAGCCCCAAAGAGTTGACAGCAACACAGAAATAGTGGCTGGGCCAGCAGCAGTACAACTAAAAAAGTCTACATCTGTCGTAAACTGCAAAAACAGTATGGATTTTACTCCTAAAATGACTCCTGCGTGGTGAGATACAGTTGGAAAATCCAGTACAGTGCATGCCGTATCCCCAAAATCTTTAATCAGGCACCATTTGGGGAAGGGGTTGCATAATCCAGTACAGAGTGGTGATCTAAATAGTTTCCCATTTACAAATGTGGGCAAGGAGGTGCTTCAACTTGGATGGTTGCATGGTCTGGAGCTTAAGGATGGAGAACCCTCTGGAGTGAGATAGGGTGCGGACACTTCACAAATCCACAGGCTGTAAAGTTGGGTGCAGAGGACTGTGCCAGATTCTAAGACTGTAGATCTTGGGAAATCATTCATTTGGAAATACAGGATATTTTTGGACTGTGTGTGTGTGTGTGTGTGTGTGTGTGTGTGTGTGTGTGTGTTTGGAGTTTTTTTTTCTTTATTCTGTCCCTTTTGTTCCCCCCTCTCAATCTCTCTCTCTATTTTTCCCTTGTTATTTTCATGTTGTTCCTTTTGTTTGCCCTCTTTCTTTCTTGTTTGTTTATTCTGTTACTTTTACCTATTACAATTAATTTCCCTTTACTGCCTAATAGGATCATTTATTTGATGTTTCTCACTTTTGTCTCATTTTCCATTGGTGAATTTTTCAATTTTACTCTTTTTCATGCTCCCATGCCCACACCATCTATCTTTACTAGTATAACCATAAAGCTTTATGAATATAGGTAGTTAACACTATGCTATTATAGTTGAGTAGTGTTCTATTGCTAGGGGAAGTAAAGTTGTTCCATTTAGTGAATATTTCCTGTAGGTCAATATTTCATTTGTCTTAGTGTTTGTACTATACTCATAGACCTTTTTTCTATAATTAAGGGTGGTACATATTAGTTTATAGAGTATATCAATAACAAGTTTATCATACATTACTATTATCGTTGATCTTATTACTATAGCCAGGTGACACAGTTATAGCTATCAGTTGGTTTTCTCTATATGCCAATATCTGGATTGCCTTGGTGTCACTACCTAGAGAACTAGGCAGTGAGTCAAATATACTGCAGCCTCTTCTCCCTATTAAATGGAGGTGGGGACGTTCTGAGGCAGAGGAAAAGCTTACAGTTAAATACGGCAAAAGTGCATCACTGAAAAACAGATACTAACTAAAGAGATCTCCACAGTAGCAACGAAGTCTTCTACTATAATGAACCCCCAATCCTCAGCACAAAAAAACAAACAAAAATAGAAACATGAGAAGACAAGCCAGTAAAATGCCTCCAAAACCTGCCAACTCCTACAAAGCTGATTCATGGGGCAGTGAGGGGGAGGAAATCAAAAGCTACACAGCCAAAGTATTTGAAAGGACAATAGCAGAAATTTTTTTTTAAAGATCACTAAGGTGCTTTGTGAGTTTAAAGCAGATATAATTAAGCACATGATGATCCTAATTAAAAACAGATCAACAAGTCTACAGAAGACACTAACAGAGAGCTAGCTGAGCTAAATAAAGTGACATGAAACATGAATATGCAGCATAGCAAAGAAGTAGAGCCCCTGAAGAAGTACCAATCAAAATTCCAAGAGACTAAAAATTCTCCTAAAAGTTTGAACAGCAGGAGATGCTAATGTGAAAACAATGTCGGAACTAGAAGACAGCTGTTATTGGTGATCATTTACTGAGAGATGCTTTGAAAACAACAACATAAAAATGGATTGAGCAGCTGTTAGATGACACAAAAACTAATTTCATATTAATTGAATTAGTAAAACAAAAATCAGAAGAAAGCACAAATGGCATAAAAATCTATTTACTAAAATGATAGCTGAAATCTTTACAAAATGGGAGAAAATTTTACACATAGATGCGGTACCTAGAACCCCAGGTAGCCACAATCAGGAAAAATGAATTTTCCACGGCACATCATAGTCAGAGTTACAGAAGTTTACAACACAAGAACACACTCTTCAAGGCTGTTAGAGAAAGCAATGAATTACCAATAAAAGAAAACCCATTAGAATTAATAGCAAGTTACTCAACACAAAACTTAAAGGCCAGGAGAGCTTTACCCCAAAATAAGTCAATTTCCAAACCAGGCAGACATATCCTGCAAAACTGTATTTCAAAATTGACAGAGAAATAAGATACTTTCATAATAAAGAGCACCTGAAGAAATACATAACCACCAAACCAGCGCTCCAAAAATTTCCCAAGGATATACTAGAAAGAGATTCCAAATTTCCAGTAGAAGGAATACAGTAGGCATAGTAAGAAGTTAGGTAAGAGGGAAAGAAAGGGAATTGGCAACAGGAGAATAATACAAGGATAGGGGTAAAGCAACAATACCTTTCAATGTGAAATTTCTCAACTCCACAATCAAAAGAAATATTGACAGAACAGATTAAGAAACAAAATCCAACTATGTATAGTATACAGGGATTATATTTAACTCAGAAAAGAATTACTAGACTGAAACTCAAAGGATGGAAAATAATATTCCTCCCAAAACAGAACCCAAATGATGCAAGAGTAGCTACCCTATTTTCAGACAAAGTAGACTTGAAGCCAAAATTGATCCAAAGAGGCAAATTGGTTAAAGGAACAGTTTGACAGGAATGTATAATAATTATAAACATGTATGCACCCACAAATGGCACACCCAACTTCATTAAACAAACACTATTGGACATTAAAGATCAGATAAACAGCAATACAATTATAATGAGGGACATCAATACCCCACTGATACAAAGAGATCAACTAGACAGAACTATGCACCTCAAGGTCCTAGAAAAACAAGAAGAATTCAAACATAAAGATAGGAAATTATAAAGATCAAAGCAGAAATCAATGAAATGTAAACTAGGAAAACAACACAAGGAATCAATGAATTGAAACACTGGTACTTCAAAAGAATAAACAAAATAGACAAACCACTAGGCAATTCTACTCCCAAAAAAGAGGGAAGTAAGAAAAGAATTAAATCTATGCACTTAGAAATGAAAAAGGTGGGATTATGATAGACACCACTGAAATTCAGATAATTAGCAACTACTTCACAAACATGTACAATAATAAATTGCAGAATTCAGAAGAAATGAATAGACTCATATATATGTATGTGTGTGTATATATATATATATTAATTGCCCAAAACTGAACCAAGAAGATTCAAAAAGATGCATACCAACTATAAAAATCCCAAGTCCTGATGGATTAACTGCTGAATTCTACCAGAACTTCAGGGAAGCACTAATGCCAATACTCCTCAAACTCTTTAGTGACATCAAAGGGGAAGAAGTACTCCCAAAGTCATTAATGGAAGCTAGGATTACTCTGATCCTCAAGCCAGACAAGGATCTAACCCCCTAAAAAGAACTATAAGTCAATCTCTTCAATGAATATACATGCAAAACTCCTCAACAATATACTGGGAAAGAGACTGTAACAAAACAAAGAAAAAAGTTATTTGATGTGTACATTACGACATAAATAAGCCATCCCAAGGATGCATGAATGGTTCAACATTTGCAAATCAATAAACATAACACAATGCATAAATAGAAACAAAGGCAAAATTACGTGATTATCTCAATAGACATAGAAAAAGCCTTTGACAAATCCAACACATATTCATAATAAAAATCATGAAGAAAATAAGTATAGAAGGATCTTGTATCAGCCTAACAAAGGTATTTATGACAAAACTACTGCCATCATCATATTAAATGGGAAAAAAACTGATAGCTTTCCTTCTAAAATCAGGAACAAGACAAGGATGTCCACTATCATCATTCCTTGAAACATTAGCCACAGCAATTAAGCTATAGAAAGAAATAAAAAGGATATGTATAGAAAAAAGAAAAAGTCAAATTATCATTATTTGCAGATCACATGATTCACTACCTAGAAGGCCCCAAAATTTTATCACATGATTCTAGAATTAATAACCAAATTCAGCAATATAACAGGATATAAAATCAGTCCATAAAATTAATAATATTCGTATACCAATAATAAATTCATTGAGAAAAAAATTAGGAAAACAATACCATTCACAATATCAACAAGAAATATTAAATACTTAAGAATTAACTTCACCAAGAAAGTGAAAGACCTCTACAAGAAAAACTACAGCTCTCTAAGAAAGGGATATGAAGACATCAGAATATGGAAATGTATCCTCTGTTCATATGTAGGCAGAAACAAGATAGCCAAAATGGCCATATTTCTAAAAATAATACATAGCATTAAAGTTTTTCCAAACAAAATGCCAATGGGATTTCTCATAGATCTAGAAAAAATAATCCTAAAATTTATATGGAACCAGAAGAGATCCAGAAGAGCAATAACTATTGTGGGTAACAAGAGCAAAGCAGGAGGCAACACAATCTCAGATTTGAAGTTATATTACAAAGCCACTGTTATTTAAAAACAGCACGATACAGGCAGAAACACAGACATGTGGAAGAATGAAACAGAGTAGATAAAGCAAAAACAATCCCAGGCACATATAGCTATTTGATCATTGTGCAAAGGGGCCAAAATCATACACTGGAGGCAAGACAGCCTCTTTAATAAATGGTGTTGGGAAAATTGGAAATCCACATGCAGATGATTGAGTCTAAACTCATATATTTACTAAATACTAACCTAAAATCAAGAATGATCAAAGAATTAAATCTTACAACAGAAGAACTTAATGTACTAGAAAATAAAATAGATACAATTCTTGAATACATATACATAGACAATGACTGTCTGAACAGAACCCCAGTGGCACAGGAAATAGTTTGCGAATCAATAAATGGAATCAGACCAAATTGAAAAGCTTCTGTACCACAAAGGAAAGAACTAACAGAATGAAGAGATAACATACAGAATTGGGAAAATTTTTTGCTAGCTATTTCTTTATATATTTGGAATATACAAAAAACTCTAAAAATCATATCCCCAAAGTAAAAGAGTCAATTAAAAATGGGCAACTGAAATTAATAGACACCTCTCAGAAAAAGTACTAATGGTCAATAAATACATGAAAAAATGTTCCACATTGCTGGTCATTAGGGAAATGCAAATTAAAACAATATTGAGATTCCATCTTTATCCAAAGAGAATGGTTATTATCACAAGATCAAATAAAAACAAATGCTGACAAGGCTGTGGGAAAAAGAAACCTTTCTATGTTGCTGGTGGGAATGCACATTTGCATAACCAGTATGGAAATCAGTGTGGAGATTCCTAAAAAAATCCATTTGATCCAGCAATCCACCATGTAGGCATCTTCCTCAAAGAGTTAAAGTCATCATCTTACAGTGATACATGCATACCCATGTTTATAACAATATTCATAATGGTTAAATCTTAGAAATGACCTATGTGTAATCAACAAATAAATGAATAAAGGAAGCGTGATGTTCATATACAATGAAGTATTACTATGCCATAAATAATGACACATTTAAGAAATTTGCAGGTAAATGGAGGAACCTTAAGACCATAATGTTATATGACATAAATCAGACACACTAGTTTGAATGTCACATGCTCCCTCTTATATGAGAAACCCAAACTAATAATATAGATTAGTACATAGTGAAATATATGGGTCTAGACTCATTCATCTGCATGTGGATTTCTAATGTTCCCAACACCACTTATTAAAGAGGCTGTCTTCCCTCCAGTGTATGCTTTTGGCCCCTTTGCACAACGGTCAAACAGCTGCATTGCCTGGAGTTATCTTTGCTTCCTCTACTTTGTTTCATTAAACCACATATAAAAAAGCAAAATAACAGATAGATAATAGGAAGTAAGGAGAATTTTCTCAAATGTGATGGGGATCAAAAGATGGAGGGAGGAGGGGAGAAGTAAAGGAAAGAGGATGAAAGAGAACTAAGGCCTGTTATGTGCATATACTGAGCTGCCACAGTGAATGTGATCATTTTGTAATGCAAACATAAAAAATAACAAGCAAAAAGAAGAACAGCAAGACTTATACCATGAGAACTATAAAATATTGTTAAAAGAAATTAAGGAAGGTGACCTAAGGAAGGGAAAGACACCCCACATCTTGGATTTATTGCTAAGATGAAAATACTCTTGATTATAGCCACATGTAGAATTTTCAGCACAATTTCTATCAAAATCCCAAGTGTTTTTTCAGAATCTGAAAAGATTACTATGGAAATCCAAGTGACCTAAAGTAATCAAAACAATATTAAAGAGAGAAAATTGGAAGGATTCACACTTTTCAGCTACAAGCAAACATGCTACACATGCACAATGATCGAGCTCCATGCACTGCTGGCATAGGATAAGCACATAGATCAATCAGCTAGAAAGAAGGGTCTAGGCATATATTGTTTTTATTAAGTTTATTGGTACAATTTAGATACACATAATGACCATATTCATCATAGGGAATTTGTATATGATATACCTTAATTCCTCTTTCCCTTCCCAATCCCCTGACCTCCTTTCAACCCCTTTTCCTCCTTATTTACAAAGCTTTGCTTCCATTTTATCCTTCTTTTATCATTTTTTTCTTTTCCCTTCCTTCCCCCCTCTCCCCTCCCTAGTTCACCTTTCTTTGGAACATTTCTTCCTGTTTCACAAAGCCTATTATACACTTTGGTCCGTATTTATACTTTCTGTTTCACACATCAGAGAAACAATGCTATCAGTCACTTGTGTGACTGATTTATTTCACCTAAAAGTATTGTCTGAAGGTGCATCCATTTACCTAGAAACAGACATAAATTCTTACATTTATCAACTACTTCACAACAAGAGGCCAAGACAATTCAGGTTGGAAAGAATAATAGTTTGCTAAACAAATGATGCTGGTAAAATGGAATAGCCCATGTAACAGAACAAAGTGGTCCTCCAGTTCACCATACATAGATATCAACTAAATAATGAAAATAAACACAAATGTAAGATCAAAACTGCAAAACTTTGAGAAGAAAACATGGGAGTAAATCTTTATGACCTTGGATCATAGCATTGACTTCTTACACATGACACCAAAGCACAAGTAACAAAAGAAAAAGTAAACAACTTGGTCTGCAGCGAAACTTTTTAAAAACATTGGTGCTGCAAACAATAGTATGAAGAAAGCAAAACTAAAACGCACAAAATGGGAAAAGGTATTTGTAAACTGTATATTGGATCAGAGAAATGTATCCAGAATATATAAAAAATACTTAGAACTCAGTAACAAACAGATAACTCAATTGTTAAAAGAGCAAACTACCTGAGTAGACATTTCTTTAAAGAAAATACACAAATGGCCAACAAGCACATGGAAAGATATCACCAGTCCTTAGGGAAATGTAAATCAAAACTTAAATGAAATACCACTTCCCACACACTAAGACAGTCATAATCAAGAAGAGGTAAGATAACAGTGCCAGCAAAGTGCAGGCACATAAAATAGTTTAGACAGATGTGCTCAATCTCTTGGGTATAACCTAGAGTTAAATTGCTGGAATGTATAGTTTTGATGTCCCAGAAATTTAACTTTTAGGTTTATACCCAAGAGAATTCCAAATCATTTATAGTAGTCAAAAAGTGAAAACACTGATGAATGGATAACAAAATGTACTCTAGCCTTCCAATGGAACATTCTCAGCAACAAACAGGGATGAAGTACTGAAACATGCTACAATGTAGACACTTGAAATATTATGCTGATTGTTAAAAACCAGTCACAAAATCCTGCATATTGCATGTCTTGGACATGCAATGTTCAAGATAAGCAAATATGTAGAGAAAAAAGAAATTTAGTGTTTAGGGCAAGGGGCTGGGCAGGAGAATTCATGGGAGTAAGTGCTAATGGGTGCATGGTTTTTCTTTTGTGGGGGAAATGAAAATAGTCTAATCAGATTAAATTAGATTTTCATAACGGCTACACAACCCTGTCAACATGTGCATAAGCATCTCCCTCAGAATATACGCTTTCTTTAACTTGACAGGCTATAGTAGTTAGCCTTTCTGATATCCCCCAGTGTGAAGTGACATTGAACACCTCTGAGCACCTTTATGCCAGGAAATGTTAGATTCTCTAATTCTTCCTCTTTGGCATTCAATGCTCAAGCTGGAGCATGCACACCTTGCAGTGTATGCTCAGTGGGCCGTGCAAGGTGCTGACAGCAAGGACTAGGTAGATTGTATCTCCTTGGAGCATCAGAGCGGGTGATGTATTTTTCAGAGAATGGTATTACTCACATGAAAACAACCACTGCTTAAAGAAGCATGAGGCAGACCCACTGTGCCCATAAAGGTGGGAGTGGGTGGTTATTCAACCCTGGCCTGGCAACTTGCTCATTCCTTCAGTCATGGTGAAGACTGCAGTGGCAGAGTGTGGGAAGGCCCATCTGAGTCACCTCCAGTTCCCAGGTGAGTAGCCACTTGCTGAGAGCATGTACTTGTTATGATTAGAAATATTACAAAGACCCCACAAAATACTCTGTATATGTGAAACAGTGGTTTCCTTTGTGTATCATTTAACCATTATTTAAAGAATGTCTGTTCATGGTGAACTGTTTGTCTTCCCAGTATTTAATTAAATTTCATTTCACGGTTTAGAGCACTCCTTGATTTGACTTGTCTTTATGTAAAAATGATCAGCCCAATTTTTGCTTGCTAACTGAGTGGAACTATGCAAATGTTTTGAGTAAGTGATAAACTAAACAGACCTTCCAGGAACAGCTATTCCCACAGAAGGTGATACCCCTGAATTACCCAAGCAAAATGGCATGATGCCAATTGCTAACAGATACTGGGAAAATGATAGAAATGTCTAAATGTGGTTATTATAAAGCAATAAAAAAAAAGAAGGAAAAGACAACAGCAAAAAGTGTTTTAAAAACCTTAAAATTGGTAGAAACAAACACAGTAGCAGTGAGCAAATTTATTTTGTATCTTCCATCTCAATTTTTGGGTAATGAGGCAATGCTCAATTTACATGTTCCTGTACATGGTTCCCAAATTTGTTCCTTTCTTTTTGGAATTCACTTTCCTATAGAAAAGTGTTAAAGTTGCTTATGCTTCCAGCTCACAAGCAACTTCTTAATCTATAATGTGATTAAAACATACTGTATTTGCAGTGAAAATTACAGAAAATAAAACTGCAATGGTAGAAATAATTCAAATAAAACAACAAAATTTTTTTAAAAATTCCATTATTTCTAAGATTGGTTCCTAGGGAAAGTACATGCAATTAGAGTGAAAAATAACTAAATAAAGAGTATTTAGAAATTTTGTGGAGATTCTGAAGCAAAGCTACTAGTTTTTTTTTTTTTTTTTTTTTCTTGATTCTGGCCCTGTCTTGGTTTGGGTTTTCCATAAAGCAAACCCTGAGCAAAATTTGAAAGGTGATCACTGGAAACCGAGCAAGAAAATAGAAAAGCATTATGGCTTGGATTACTAAAAACAAAAAACAAAACAGAAAAAAGAAGCAAAACACCTCCGAAGATGTATATGTTCAGAAGTAGGGCTTAGGCTGGTTTCTTATTCTCTTTAATGGTTTGAACAATCTTCCATTCTTACATCTGGTAATCTGAACTACATAGTTGAGGATAGCAATATGTAATATAATAACCACTGTTAATTTGTATTATTTTGTCTTGAAACCCTGTATCACTTTAAATGTTCTTGCTTTGGTTTGTTTATATTTGTGGTACTGGTATGCTGCTATTGTTCTTTTTTTGTTTGTTTGTTTCTCATTTACTACTCTTTTTAAAGTAAAATTTAAAAAAATAAAAAGAACTGGGGCCTTTCGGAGGTTAATTAAGTCATGGGGCACGCACTTCCTCAATGAATTAATTCAACACATAGCCAAAGGTGCTGGTAGGAGTGGAACCTTGGTGGAGGAAATAGGTTGCTGGCAGTATCACCTGAAGGTTACATCCTTGTCCCCAGCCACTCGCTCCCTTGGCTCTCCCTGCTTCTTACTTCTTGGCAGTCATGAGGTGAACACCTCTCCTCTACCACACCTTCTGCTTCTGCCCTGGAGCAGTCAAACACAGACTGAAACCCAGGGAACTATGAGCTAAAGTAAATCTTTCTTCTTGTTTTTCTCAGATATTTTGCCAAGCAATGGAAAGCTGAGTAGCACAGAAAGGTAGGGTGACAAAGACATCATCGCAAAGTGTCTCAGTGAGTGGGCAAGTAGTAATTATTCCTACCAGAACTGCTCAAGAGACCACAAGACACATTTCAGAGCAGTCCCACAGGGCAATGAAACTGGGAAACTGGTGCTGATTTCCTTTCCTTAGCAATCGAGGCCACTCCTATGGGTGCCTGCCCTGCACATAGGACTGGCATTTTGCAGCAGCCAGGAAAAACTCCAAGATGCAGGATGTCATCAGCATAAGCCACCAGCACATGGTCACTGGCATTGGCTCAGCACTGACAGCAGACTTCTAAAATTGATAATAATTTTTAAAAATTATTTTAGAGCAGTTTTAGGCTTAAAGGAAAAGTAAATCTCCTAATCTGTCCCCACCACACAATTTCTTCTGTTAGTATCTTAGATTAGTGTAGTACAATTGTTACTGTTGATGAACCTATACTGATCCACTATTATGCATCGATCATATTAGAGATCTCTTTGCATCTGACAAATGTATAGCGAGAAGTACTCATCATTACAATATTATATAATATCATCCTTTCATTGTTTTAAAAGTGCTCTGTGTTTCACCTGTTTTTCCTCCCTGCTTGTGCCTGAACCTTTGGCAACTACTGAACATTCTACTATCTCCATAATTTTGACATATAGTTGAAATTATTCAGTGTGTAGCCTTTCCATGTTGGATTCTTGCACTTAGCAATATTCATTTCATATTCTTTCAATTTTTTTCACTTAGTTGTTTATTTCTTTTTATATGGTCAAATAATATTACATTGTATGGATGTACCAGTTTGCTATTAAAAGACATTTTGATTCCTTCCAAGCTTTGGCAATTATGAATAGAGCTTCTACAAAAGTTTATGAGGGCTTTTGTGTAAATAGGTTTTCAACTCATTTGAATGAATATCGAAGAGCACAATTGCTAGATTTTATAGTATGGTTAGCTTTGTTAGGAGCTGTCAAGTTGTCTACCAAAGTGACTGGACCATTTTGCATTAACACAAGCAATGAAAGAGAGCTCCTGCAGCTCCACATGTGTACCATACATCATTGTTGCTAGTGATCTGGATTTCAGCTATTATAATAAATGTGTGGTGGCATCTCTTTTTTGCCTTAATGTAATCTCTTCATGGTGAATGATATGGTGTATGTACTGATACACTTACTACTGTGTGTTTTCTCAGTGAGACATCTGCTTTGTCTATTTGAGTGTTTTGTCTACTTTTTAACTGAGTTTTTCAATTTGTTCCTGTTGAACTTTGAGAGTTCATTGTGTTTTGGGTATATGAGTTCTTTATCAGATTTTGCAAATAATTTGCTCCAGTCTGTGACTTCTCTTCTCATTCTTTTTGTAATTCACTTCAAATTTATTTTATCTTGTATTACCCTTTGTTTTTTATTTTGTATTTTTAATCTTTTTGTGTGTGTCAGGAACTGAACTCAGAACCTTGCACTTGCGAGGTAGGCACTTGTGCTGCTGAGCTATATCCCCAGCCTCTGTATTTTTAATCTTTATTAGTATAGTTGCACCACATAATGATTACATCCGTTATAAGGAATTGGTATATGTACATAGCACAACTCAATTCTCTCCTTCCCTTCTCTCTACACTTTTTATTTTGCCAATAAATCAGATTCATTTGTTTATAAGTCTTTATAAAGTTAACTAACATATATACAGATTAATAGACCAAAAAGCATATAAAATACATAAGATAATTATACTAAATCAAGATATACTCTTAGATACATGTGCATCAGAGATTACAATACATTTTTTCATTCTCTTTTTTCTATTATTTGACTTTTATTTTGCATGTTAGTTTTTAATTCTGATGCAGTTCAATTTATCACTTTTTCTCATTTGTTGTGTTTTTGGAGCAGTATATAAGAAGACTTTGACCAACCCAAGGTCAGATCCTATATTGTCTTCTATGAGTTACTTTTACATTTATAATTAGCTCCATGATCCATTTTGAATTAAATCCTGTTGAGGTTGCAAAGCCTGTATCTAGGGGATTTTTTTGCACATAGATAATAGTTCTCCTGCTTTCCTCTGTTACAATGTTGCATGATTATAGGACTTTTGCTTTTTTGCATAAACTTTGGAATTAGTCTATTGAAATCCATAAAATATTTTAGGGGGATTTTGATAGTGGGTCCAATAAATTTACAGATTGAGTTGAGAAGGATCAACATCTTGATAATGTTAAGTCTTCTTGTCTATGAACGTGGACTGTATCTCTGTTTATTTAGATTTATGGTGATTTCTTTTCTACCAGAGTTCATTCCTTGTGGTTAGCAAACTGAACAGTCACTGTCCTTCCTGTTGTAGCTCTCTGTCTCAGTAGAAGAGAATTGCTCTCACACAAATCTCTCTGGTGGGTCAAATCTTGGAAGTCCTCTTCTGTTACCAGCCAGAGAAATCTCTGTTATGAAGGACTACTGTGACAAGGCTACATCAACCCAGATAAGCTTATCTCAAGGCCAGCTGACCACTGAATCCTCTTCACATATACCCCTTTTTTTAATTTTAAATATAAAAGGAGGAAAACATTAACAGACAGACAACCTTTTACAAAACAGCAAAAGAATAGTACAGACAATACAGAGTTACAAACAAAGTGGTAGGAAATTAACGATGTTTATTGTACTACATATTGATATCTTGAAAGTGGTTGCTCATGAAAACAGA
>NW_004955515.1:729495-740621 GCF_000276665.1 Chinchilla lanigera
AAGTAAAAGCTTTCAGTTTTGTCCATTTAGAGTGATGTTGGCTGTTGCATTATCATAGATGGCTTTGATCAGGTCAAGGTAAAGACTATCTTCTTCTATTTTCTGTAGAGTTTTCATCATAAATGCATGTTGGACCTTGTCAAAAGCTTTTTCTGCATCTATTGAGATGATCATGCAGTTTTTGTCTTTGGCTCCATTGATATGGCATATAACATTTATAGATTTGTGAATATTGAACCAACCCTGCATTCCTGGAATGAATCCAATTTGGTCATGATGTATGATTATCTTGATCATTTGCTGCATTTTATTTGCTAGTATCTCATGGAGTATCTTTCCATCTACATTCATTAGGGACATTGGTATGTCCTAACTGGTTCTCTTTTTTGGTTGGGTCATTCTCTGGTTTTGGTGTCAGTATGATGCTTGCCTCCAGAAATGAATTAGGGGGAATTGCTTCCTTTTCAATTTCACTGAAGAGTTTGAGGAGTGTTGGTATTAAATCTTCTCTGAATGTCTTGTAAAATTCTGCTGTGAATTCATTAGGGCCTGGACTTTTCTTTGTTGGTAGGTTTTTAATCACATTTTCAATCTCATTAATTGATATTGTATTGTTCAGTATATTTATATCTTCTTGACTCAACCTTGGTAATTCATACATATCTAGGAATCTGTCCATTTCTTCTGAGTTTTCTATCCTATGGAGTAAAGAGTTTCAAAGTAGGTATTAATGATCTTCTGAATTTCTGTGGAATCCATAGTAATTTCATTCTTTTCATTCTTTATTGCATGAATCTGAGTTCTTTCCTTCCTTTTCTTGATAAGGCTGGCTAGGGGTTGATCAATTTTATTTATTGATTTCAAAGAACTAACTCGTTGATTCATTTATTTTTTGGAGGGTTTTTCTTTTTGGCTCAATTGCATTAATTTCTCCCCTAATCTTTATAATTTCCTCCCTTCTTTGGGCTTTGGGCCTGACTTGTTCTTCTTTTTCTAAAGGTTTAAGATGCAGCATTAGGCTACTTATTTGTTCTCTTTCTGTTTTCCTTATATGTGAATTCACTGCCATAAATTTACCTCTGAGGACTGCTTTCATTGCATCCCATAGATTCCGGTAAGTTGTATTTACATTTTCATTTGTTTGTAGGTATTTTTTAATTTCCTCTTGAATTTCTTCTGTGACCCATTGGTTGTTCAGGAGGTTGTTATTTAATTTCCAAGTGTTTATGGAGTTTTTGGTGATCCTTTTGTTGTTAATTTCCAATTTCATTGCACTGTGGTCAGATAACGTGCAGAGGATAATTTCAATTCTTTTGCATTTCAGAAGATATGCTCTATGGGCTAGGATGTGGTCTATTTTAGAGAAAGTCCCATGTGCAGCTGAGAAAAATGTGTACTCTGATGTTGTGGGGTGGAACACTCTGTAGACATCTACTAAGTCCATTTGTTCACAGCTTTGCTTCAGATCTGTTACATCCTTGCTGATGCTTTGCCCAGTTGACCTATCTCTTTGGGTCAATGGGGTGTTGAGGTCCCCTGTTACAATATTGTTATTAATTATATGGGTTTTCATGCCTGCTAAGATTTGTCTTATATGATTTGGAGCTGCGATATTTAGTGCATACATGTTTATGATTGCTATCTCATCCTCTTGCAGTTTTGCCCTGACAAGTATGTAGTGACCTTCTTTATCTCTTCTGATTATTGTCAGTTTGAAGTGCACATTGTCTGCAGAGTAGCTACACTTGCTTTTTTCTGGTTTCCTGTTGCATAAAGGATTGTTTTCCATCCTTTGACTTTTAGTGTATGGATTTCCATTTGAGTGAAATGTGTTTCCTGTATACAGCATATCATTGGATTTTTTTTTTAATCCACTTGGCCAGTCTGTTTCCTTTGACTGGAAAATTGAGGCCATTTGCATTTATAGTTTTAACCAATATGTCTTGACTTATCATTGTCATGTTATTTACTTTTGTTGGTGTCCTACTTTTTCTACCTGTTTACTTGCTTTCTCTTTTTTACGTTTCATTTCTACAGCTGTTCTTGAAATTGTGGTCAGATTTCTCTCTGTCTAGGATATCTTTTAGTGCTCTTTGTAATGCTGGCTTGGCACTCAAGAAGTTCTTCAATTGTTCTTTGTCATGGAAATATTTTATTTCTCAGTTGAATTTGAGGGTTAGTTTGGTAGGGTACATCAGTCTTGGTTGGAAGCTGTTTTGTCTCAGGACCTGTACTAGTTCACTCCAAGATCTTCTTGATTGGATGGTTTGTGCTGAGAAGTCTGCCATGATTCTGATGGGCTTTCCTTTATAGGTAATCTGTTTCTTTTCTCTAGCAGCTTTTAATATTCTGTTCTTTTGCTGGACACCTGGGAACATGACTATTATATATCTGGGTGTAATTTCCTTTTGGTTGTGGTTGGTTGGAGTTCTATATGTGTCATTTATGTGTATATCAGGTTCTGTTTCCATGCTTGGGAAATTTTCTGCTATTATTTCTTCAAATATTCTTTTTATGTCAGTTGTGTTGCCTCCTGCTGTTTCCTTGACTCCTATAAGTTGTACATTATTCCTCTTTTCCTCATCTTGTAGCTGTTGAATTGACTTTTCCTGGATCCCTGTTGACTCTATGAGATCCTTTCTTTCACAGTCACTAGCTGCCATGCTGTCTTCAAAGTCTGAGATTTTATCTTCACCTTCATTCAAATGGTTTTGGCAGCTTTCAGTGGAAGATTTGTTTTCCTGGAAGTCTCTTTCAATCTGGTTCATGTGTTCTAAATCCTTTCTATATTTTTCATTTCACGCTTCTGTCCATTGCTAACTAGGAGAGGTAACTAGGGATCTGAGATACCCTGGGAGGTCTGTGATCAGACCAGGAAGATCATAGGACCTATATTCTGCTGAAGGAGGTCCAGTTCAGTGGAATAACAGTTAGAGGGGGTGGTCCTGAAGAAGAAGGCCTTTAACCTAGTGGTGTGTTTGAATTCTGACATTGCTTCCTACCTCCAGCAGAAACTAGTAGTCTGAGCTACTATATAGCTCAATATAGCTATATAGCTAGTATATAGGTACTATATAGGTACTATATAGGTACTATATAGGTACTATATAGTTACTATGTAGGTACTATATAGTTACTATGTAGCTACTATATAGTAGCTATATAGCTACTATATATATAGGTACTATATAGCTAGGTCAATGTAAGGGTGGGCTAATTGTCTCAATTAAATACAGTCCTCGTTGTTTGGCTAAGAGTTGCTCACAAGTGGTTCCAATCTTAGTATATCTGCTGCCAAGTAAGCCCACATGAGTGCTTCCTAGAGTTTGTCAAGTTAAAATTTAAAATATCCAGTTAAATTTGATGGCAGTGATGTTATACAGAGAGGGTAGTGGCTGGTTTTTTGTTTCTTTTCTCTCTATGTTACTATCTAGATTACCTGGGGATTGTAAACAATACCAAAGAACAAGGCACTGGGTTCAATAATTTGTAAAGCCCAGAACAAAAAACAAACAAGCAAATAAACAACAGAAACATGAAAATACAAGGCAACAGAATGCTGCCCCAAACTCCCCAATCCCCCAGAAATCAGCTTGGGGGGCACTGAGATGGAAGAAATCATAAATTATATAGCAGATAGTTCTGAAAGTGTACAATAGACATAAAACAGTTCAGTAAGGTACTTAGTGATTTTAAAAATATAACTAATTAGATAATGAACTTAATGAAACAAATGATTAGGAAGTCTAATAAACATTAATGGAGTTAAACAAAGATATGCAAAACGTGAGTACCCAGCATAGAAAACATTGTGAAGTCCAAACAGAAATCCAGGACATTAAAAACATGACTGAAAGCATGGTTATCAGAACCAACTGAAGAGAAGACAGAGTGTCAGACCTACAGAACAGAGCTGAGGTTAATGATTAATTAATAAAGATACCTTAAAAACAAAAAGGAAGCATGAAAAGTGGATGGAATACTTCCTAGATGACTCAAAAAGGACTAATATAAGAGTAATTGGAATTAGTGAAAAATCAGAAGACAGCACAAAGGGCATAAGAAACTTGTTTACACAAGTAATAGCAGAAAAATTTCCAGATATAAAAAATAGCTTAACATAGAGTAAGTGAAGCATACAGAACTCTGAATAGCCATGATTAGGAAAAAAAACCCTCCATACCACATAATAATCAAAATACCAGAAGTACAACACAAGAACAGTATCTTAAAGATTGCTAGAAAAATCAGTGAATAACCTATAAAGGAAATCCATCAGAATTACAACAGATTTCTCAACACAAGCCATAAAGGTGAGGAGAGCCTGGAATGAAGTGTTTCATGCTCTCAAAAAGAAATCACTTTCACCCCAGACTGTTATATCCTGAAAAATTATCTTTGAAAATTGATGGAAAAATAGGATACTTACACAATAAAGAACACCTAAAGAAACTCATGACCACCAAGCCAGCACACCAAAAAATTCTCAAGGATATCCTAGAAGGAAACAATGCAGTTAATGCCAAAAGTGCAATAAAACAAATACATCAGGTAGGGCTAGCAATTAAGTAAATGAAACAAAAGCAAAACAGCAACAAGAAATTAATACAATGACAGGAATAAGTCTTTTCTTATCTATCACAAATACCAATGTAAATGGGCTCAACTTGCAAACCAAAAGACACAGATTACCAGAATGGATCAAGAAATAAAATCCAGTGGTATGTTGTATACAAGAAACACATTTAGCATGAGAATAAATTCATAGATTAAGAATCAAAGGATGGAAAACAATATTTCATGCAACAGGAACCTGAAGACAAGCTGGAGTAGCTATTACTATCTTCAGACAAAGTGAATTTAAAGCCAAAGCTGATCAAAGGTGGCAAAGAAGAACATTACATATTAATCAACAGAACTATTCAATAGGAAGAGACAATAATTACAAACATCTGGGCACCAAACAATAGTGCACCCAACTTCACAAAATAAACACCTACAGTTATAAAAGATCAGGTAAACATCGATATAATTACAGTATGGGAACATCAATACCCCATTATCACAAATAGACAGATCAACTAAACAAAAATCAACAAAAATATCAGAATTGAACAAAACCTTTAAAATGAGCTTGATAGATATATACAGAATGTTCCACCACACAACAGAATACACACTTGTTTTGGCTATATGTGTTAATTTTTCCAAATATGACCACATACTAGCTCATATAGGGTGCCTAAGTAAAAGCAAAAGAAGCAAAATTTTACCATGTATCTTATCAGATCACACTGCAGTGAAACTAGAAATGAATAGAAAAAGAAATGACAGAAGCTATGAAAACAAAGAAATTAAACAACACGTTCTTGCATAATCAATGGGTAACAGAGGGAATTAAGGAAGAAATAAGACAGTTCCTAGAATTAAATGGTAATGCCAGTACAACACACCAGAACTTATGGGGCACAATGAAAGCAGTCCTACGAGGGAAGTATATAGTGGCAGATGCCACATCAGACAAATAAAGTCCAAAGAGATAACTTAGTGATGCATCTCAAGGTCTTAGAAAAACAAAAACAGTTCAAATCCAGAGACTGAACAAGGAGGAAATTATAAAGATCAGAGCAGAAATAAATGTAATGAAGATTATTTAAAGATACACAAAATCAATGACTCAAAAAGCTGGTTCTTTGAAAGACTTAACAAAATAGAGAAACCATTAGTCAATCTTACCATAAAGAGGAAAGAAAAGATACAAATTAATGCAATTAGAAATAAAAAGATGAAATCACAATGGACACTACCAAAATCTAGAAAATTATTAGCAACTACTTCATAAACATATCTGTGTGTGTGTGTGTGTGCGTGTGTGTGTGTGTGTGTATGTGTGTGTGTGTGTGTGTGTATCTTCTAGGTTCTGTAATTGATTATACCGTCAAAACAGAATTAAGATATAAATATATTGAACAATGCAATAGCAGCCAATGAAATTGAAGCAGCAATTAACAAGAGAACTACCAAGAAAGCCCAGGTCCTGATGAGGTCACTACTGAATTCTACAAAAACTTTATGGTAGATCTAAATCCATCACTCCTCAAACTCTTTAATGAAATCAGAAGGTAAGAAGTACTGTCAAAATGATTCCTGGAAGCTGGGATTACACTGATTCTAAAACCAGAAAATGCTCCAAGCAAAAATGACAACTACAGATGAATCTCTTTAATGAGCATAGCTACAAAAGTCCTCAGTGAGATACTGGCAAACAGAATGCAACAACAACAACAAAAAGGTCATATATCATGACATAAAATAGGATTCATCCCAGGGATGGAAGGATGGTTCAACACAGGCAAATCACATAAACAGAAGCAAGGACAAAAATCATGATCATCTCAGTAAATACAGAAAAAGTCTTTGACAAAATCCAACATCTATTCATAACAGAAATCTTGCAGAATATAGATATAGAAGATCTTTATCTCAACATTATAAAAGCCATTTATGACTATCCCACTGCCAACATCATATTAGATGAGGAAAAACTGAAAGCTTTCCCTCTAAAATCATGAACAAGACAAGGACATCCACCAACACCACTCCTGTTCAACATAGTCCTCAAAACACTGCCAGAGCAATTAGGCAAGATAAATAAAAGGGTTATGCATAGGAATGGACAAAGTCAAAATATCATTATTTTCAGGTTACATGATCCTTTACTTACAGGACCTTCCCCCCAAAAATGTGCCAACACACCTTGAATTGACAACCAAATTCAGCCATGTAGCAGTACACAAAGTAAATGCACAAACTTCAATAGCATTCTTATACACTAATAATAAACTCACTGAAAAAACAATTAGGAAAACAAGACTATTCATAGTACCATAGAAAAATATTTAAGTATTCATCTAACTAATGGGTGGAAAGACCTCTAAAATGAAAACTACAACATTCTGAAAAAGGAAATCAAAGTGGACATCAGAAAATGGAAAGAGGACTTCTGGGAAGATAGTACAGCAGTAAGCAGCAGCAAATCAGCCTCTCCAAGATTCAGAGTTCAAACATTGGAAAATAACAACTTGGGGAAGAAAAGGAGAGAGGCAGATCACTGGAACACAGTAAGGATCTGAAGGGAAAATTGGAGTCAACAGAGAAATCGAAGAGACAGAACACAAGGCAGAAAAAGGAAGGGGCAATCTGAGCTTTCTCCTCAGCTCCTGGCTTGTGGTGAGAGAAATGAAGCTTAAATCTACTGACACGGTAAAAGCAGGTGACCTCAGAGGCCTCCAGTGAAACATGCACAGAAGTGGAATGTAACAGTGGATGCTGAGCACTACAACTATTAAGTGACTCCAGTATAAGTGACTGGCATATCCCCTGGGGATAGTGCTTGGTTGGAGGCCATTATAAGAGGGGCCAACTGAACCCGAGACTAACGGCAGTGTTGGAGGGGCTTCATCTCAAGTCTTCAAGTGTTAAATTCCCACAGTAGCTGGGTGAGGAACAATCCAAGCAAATGTGCATGGGCAGGGAGGTGTAGTCAGGCCAGCACAAGCGTTCATGACTCAGGCACCATACTCATGACCAGAAGCCAGGACCAGTTAGAATTTCTTTAGACTGAAAGTTCCACAACAGGCACCCTGTCCTAATTCTATTGTCAGCTTGCTGGTGATTAGCCAGCATGCTTCTTGGATCTGATCCCTTCATCCCTGGTTTACCAGCAAGAGCAGAGTCATGCCTTGAATTGGACACTGTCACAAAACTGTAGAGCCCAGAAGACAAGCACAGGCTTGCATTTACACAGAAATTTTTGTATTCTTTGATTTTGGTTTCCTTTTTATTTGCTTGTTTTACTTTTTCTTTTTTAATCATATATGTGTGAACATTGCATGTAGTTTGTTTTCTTCTTGTTTTTGACTTTTCCTTCTTTCTTCCTCTCCTATATTCTTCACTAGTTTCCTTAGGCTTGGTTAATCTTTCTTTGTTCTTTGGCCTTATTGCTCATCTCTTTTTCTTCTTTCATTTCTCTATTTTTTTCCTTTTCTTCCTTTCAAATTTTCTCCCCTTAGGATAAAATTGCCCTACTGAGTGGATATTAACTGCATATAATTCTCTGATTTGTCTTACATTTTGTTATATAATTATTAATCTTGTACCTATGTTTAAAGGTGGTAATATATTACAGTTTATCATTTTCTAGTCCGTATTTGAAGCTATTGTTATTACTGATTGTATTACATTAGCCAAGGTGACATAATTGTTACAATCAAAGGATGTTCTTTATATGCCAATACCTAGGTTGTCTGAGGTTCATAAACCCACCACAGTTGAGTACCACACAACTGGGTGTTAGGAAAAACACACTGCAACATCTCACTCATAATAAACAGAAAAGGCAGGACCCTGGGACAGACTCACTGGTCAAAAGCCAGCTGTGCCTATAAGATATCTCTGAAAAGTAGTTATTTTCTGAAGAGGTCTCAATACTACTAATTAATCTACATAAGTAATACATAAGCCTCAATGTAGAAAACAAACAATAAAAGAGAAAGAGAATGAGAAAATGCAGACACAAGATGCAAACAAATATCCCCAACTTGCCAGAGGACAGGTCAAATCCAGGGGACACTGAGGTGGCCATTGGGATTCTTGGACTTGTCTTTTTCTAGAATAGCCTTCAGAACTTTGGGAGTACTGGTTTGGGGTCATGAATCTTTCAGATGTTCTTTATTATGGAAGTATCTTATTTCTCCATTAATTTTTGAAAGATGACTTCATCAAGTGCATCAGTCTGTGTTAGATATTGTTCCTTTTAGGGCTTCAAATACTTCATTCCATGCTCTGCTTGACTTGAGACTCTGAGAAACCTTATATTGCATATAAGAAACACATGTAGCACAAAAAGAAATTCAGAGTGAAAGTGAAAGGATATGAAACAGTACTGCAAGTAACAGGAACCTAGGAAAAGGCAGGGGTTGCTATTTTATTTGCAGAAAAAGTGGATTACAAGCCAAGACTGATCAGAAAAGACAAAAAATGTCACTAAATACTTGTTAAGAGAACACTCCAAGAGGAAGAGATAACAATCATAAAAATATGTGCATCAAGGCAGATGCCCTGCCCTGCTCCTTTGGGACAGGGAAGCAACACAGGAGCAGCCCTGTCTCTGTGGACCTCTCAGTTGGGAGGTGAGGCCTGCCCTCCCTCAACCAGCCACCTGAGGATCCCAGAGCAGTGACCCCTGACTGGCCACCTCAGCACAGCTGAGACTCACACATTTTCCACTGATGGTCTGGAGACCCTGGTATTGAAGGCCAGCATTCCCCCACCATCACAGTTGTGGTCTGAACTGTGCACCCTAACAATTGCCTGGGGTTCCCAGGCCCAGTGGTTCACTGCCCTCTATCACCTTGAGATAAGTCTGATATCCAGGTAAACTAAGGTCCCTAGAGACCTTCAGTGAGCTGCTTGGGTAGTGTTTGGCTCAGCACTTTCCATATGACATCCAAAAGGACAAGACATAGGAGCAAAATGCAATCTTAGAACTCAGTTCCACCCAGAACAAGTCCAGGAGACACTCACATAGGAGAACTTCGAAGTCACATACTTGAAATTTCTGAAGTGATCACAACTGAAATAAACAACTCCAAGAGGTCATAGAAGAAATCAGATCAGAAATAATTGCCCAGGTAAAAAAAATGAAATTATGTCAATAATGAAAGAACTGCTGAGCACATCTAAAGAAAACATATACAAAAAAATGGATGATCATAGGAAAATGATGGAAACATTAAATGAACAATACAGGTCAAAACTAGAATGCATGAAACAGATTCAAAGAGATCCAGGAAATCAAAACTTCCATTGAAAGCTGGCAAAACTGTTTGACTGAGGCTGAAGGTAGAATCTCAGATGTTGCAGACAGTATGGCAGGTAATGATCAGGAAAGGAAAGATCTCTGAAAATTAACAAGGATCCAAGAAAAATCAGTTCAACAACTGCAAAATGAAGCAAGAGAAATAATGTAAGACTAACAGGAGTCAAAAAAAAGCAGGAGGCAACACAAACGACATGAAAAGAATATTTGCAGAAAAAATAGCAGAAAACTTTCCAAGCATACAAAGAGATTCTAAAGTAAGGTAAATGAGCCATATAGAACCCCAACTAGTGACAACTAAAATAAAACCACACCCAGCTGCTAGAGAAAAGAAACAGATTACCTATGAATGAAAGCCCATCAGAATCACAGCAGACTTCTCAACACAAACCATCCAATCAAGAAGAGCTTGGAGTGAAGTATTACAGGTCCTGAGACAAAGCAACTTCCAACCAAGACTGATTTACCCTGCCAAACTATCCATCAAATTCAACAGAGAAATAACAACGAAGAATTCAATGGAGAAATAACGACAAAGAACAACTGAAGAACTTCATGACTGCCAAACAATCATTGCAAAGAGTACTAAAGATATTCTAGACAGAGAAAAACATGACCGCAATTTCAGGAATAGAAAGGAACCCTCAAGCAGAGCAAGCAAGTAAACAGAGAGAAAAATTAGGAAACCAATGCAAGTAAACAACATGACAATGATACGTCAACACATATCGGCTACAACCAGTAATGTAAATGGCCTCAATGCACCAGTCAAAAGAAACAGACTGGCAGAGTGGATTAAGAATCAAAATCCAATGATATGCTTTATAAAGGAAACACATTTTACTCAAAAGGAAATCCATAGACTGAAAGTGAGAGGATGGAAAAGCAATCCTCCATGCACCAGGAACCCAGAAAAAAGAAAGTGTACCCATTATGTTTGCATACAATGTAAACTTCAAAACAAGAACAATCCAAACAGATAAAGAAGGTCACTGCATACTTGTTAGGGGAAAACTGCAAGAGGATGAGATAACAATTGTAAATATATATGCACCAAGTATCAGAGCACCAAAATATAAGACACCTTAAAAGATGTGAAAACCCATATAATTAATAATATTATTATAATAGGGGACCTCAACACCCCTTTCACACAAAGAGATAGGTCAATTGGACAAAAATCAACAAAGAAATAACAGATCTAAACCAAATCTGCGAACAAATGCACTTAATAAATGTATACAGA
>NW_004955515.1:742065-743333 GCF_000276665.1 Chinchilla lanigera
ACAAGGGAGAGAAATAAAAGGAATAAGGATAGGAAAGGAAGAAGTAAAACTATCACTATTTGCAAATGACACGATACTTTACATGGAAGAATCAAAAAACTCCACAAAAAGATTTTTTGAATCAATTAACAAATTCAGCAGTGTAGCTGGATACAAACTCAACACCCAAAAATCAATAGCATTCCTATACACAAATAACAAACAGACTGAGAGAGAAATTAAGGTAACCATACTTTTCATGATAGCATCCAAGAAAATGAAATATTTAGGAATCAATCTAACAAAAGATGTAAAAGAGCTATTCAATGAAAACTACTGTAGTCTGAAAAAAGAGATCTAAGAGGATTTCAATAAATAGAAAAATATACCTTGCACGTGGATAGGAAGAACCAACATTGTGAAAATGGCCATACTACTAAAATTATTGTACAGATTCAATAAAATTTCCATTAAACTACCATTATCATACCTCACAGATTAGAGAAAATATTTCTTAAATTCATTTGGAACCCGAAGAGACCAAGAATAGCAAAAGCAATCCTGGGCAACAAGGAAAGTCAGATGGAATCACAATTCCTGACCTGAAATTATACTACAAAGTTACTGTAATAAAATCAACCTGGTACTGGCTATAAAACAGACCTGAGGATCAATGGAACAGACTGGAATTAAGAGCCACAACCACAAACACATTCAGCCAACTAATCTTTGATAAAGGAGCCAAACAAACTCACTGGAAGAACGATAGCCTCTTTAATAAATAGTGCTGGAAAAATTGGCTTACCATCTGCCAAAGACTGAAAATAGACCCAAGTCTATCACCATGAACCAAACTCAAGTCAAAATGGTTCACAGATCTCAATATTAAACCAGAAACACAAAATCTATTGGAAGCAAAAATAGGTAAAAACCTTGAAGACATAAGGGTAGGCAGAGAGTTTATGAACAAAAACCAAACTGCCCATAAAACAATTCAAAGAATGATCAACTGGGATCTCATCTTTCTGAAAATTTTCTGCACATCTAAAGAAATCACCAGCAAAATAAAAAGAAAACACACAAATTGGAAAAAATTTTAGCTGACTGTCCCTCAGACAAAGGGACAGTCTAGATCTTCTGGGAAAAAACCCCAGAATATCTAGAACACAGAAAGAATTAGAAAACATCATCCCCCTCAAATTCAAAAACCTAATCCAAAAATGGGCAGTCGAGATGAATATACACTTCTCAGATAAAGACATAGAAATGGCAAATAAATACATGAGAAA
>NW_004955515.1:743561-796083 GCF_000276665.1 Chinchilla lanigera
CGTATCACAGGGTATATGTGCACCAATGTTCACAGCAGCACAATTTGTAATTGTTAAATTGTGGAAGCAACCCAAATGTCCATCCACTGAGGATTGGATAAAAAAATTGTGGTACTTTTATATAATGGAACATTACTCAGCTATAAAGAAAGATAAGCTCAAGGCTTTTATAGGTAAAGGGTCACAACTTGAAACCACACTCATAAGTGAAATAAATCAGGCCTGCATGTGTAAGCATCATACTGTCTCAGTAGTGTAAGATCTGAAAGAGTGAATACAAACTAGGCAGTATGACAAACATTGTGAAATGAAAGGAAAATGCTCAAAAATAAAGGGCAACTGGGGTGGGGGAAAAGAAAAGCAAAAGAAGGGGAAATTATGTAGGTATGTATATACAGGACTATCTTCTATTGCTCTACAGAAAGGAACAGTTCATGATTACTTGTTTAATCAATCTTGTATGCCTCTATTTGTTTTCTCGGGAAACCACTTTGAAGATATCAATAAGTAATACAACAGCAATTGTTAATATCCTACAACTTTGTCTGTAACTCTGTTTTGTTTGTATTGTTCTGATGCTATTTTGTAAATAGATGTCTGTTTGTTAATATGTTTTCCTTCTTTAAATTTCTTAAAGTAAAAAAAGAAAACATGTGCATCAAATGGTAGTGCATTGAACTACACAAAACTAACACTAATCAATATGAAAAATCAAATAAGTACTAATACAATTATAATGGAAGACCTCAACACTCCCACTGTCAAGAACAGACAGATCCAATAGACAAAACATTAGCAAAGAAATATCAGAGCTGAACCAAACCTCTGAACAAATGAACTTAGTAGATATCTACAGCGTGTTCCACCACACAATGTCAGAATATACATTTTTATCAGCTGCACATACTATTTTCTCCAAAATAGACACATATTAGGTCATAGAACATACTTAAGTAATGCAAAGGAATTGAAATTGTCCCTTGCATATTATCAGTATGCAACAAAATTGGAAATCAATGGCAAAAGAAATCATAAAACCTGCATAAACACATGAAAATTAAATAATGCTTTCTTGAACCACCAATGGATCACACATGAAATTAAAGAAGATGTAACACAGTTTCTACAACTAAATGATAATGCCAACATAACATAATGGAACTTATGGGAAGCAGTTAAAGCAGTCTCACAAAGGAAATTTATAGCAGTGAGTTCTCACATCAGAAAAACAGAGCAAATTGAAATAAATGATCTATTGTTGAACTTCAAGCTTCTGGAAAAAAGAAGAGTAAATTAAACCTACAGTGCATACAAGGAAGGAAATTATAAAGATCAAAGCAGAAACAAATGCAATTGAGACTAAGAAAAAATACAGAGTCAATGAATAAGAGTTGGTTCTTTGAAAGTTTAAATAAAATAGATGAACACAGCCAACCTTAATAAAAAGAAAGAAAGAAAAAAGACTGAAACCCATGCAACTAGGAATTCAAAGAGTGAAATCACAATGGATCCTGCAGAAATCCAGATCATCAATACCTACTTTGAAAATTTGTTTTCTATTGAGTTGGAAAATGCAGAAGAAATGGACATATTGTTACAAAGATATGAATTACAGAAGGCAAATCAAGATGATATAAAATTTCTACATAACCTAATTGTTCTAGCCTGGGTGTGCAAAGCAATCAATTTAATACAGGACACAAAATTTATAAGATTATTTTATAATAGTCACCCGAAGAGAGTGCAGGAAATCTGTCCACATACTGAAGTCCCAAAGAATCCAGCTGAGGGCCTGGATCTCACAGAAATGTCCTGCATGAGTCCAACTGAAGACCTAGAGTCCATAACAATGCCTCCCATGAAGCCGAGAGGAGGCCAAGGGCCCACAACAATGTCTCATGCAAGCCTGTCTCAAGAATCTGTGCTGGGAAGGCCCCAAGGCCGTGATGGAAGCTAGAAACTCTCCTGCCAGTGGGCTGAAGGATCTGTGCCGAGTTCATATCAGGAAAGCCAGCATGACACGCTTCTCCAGGAGAACATACAGCCCCCTAATAGCACCTCTTCTTCTTTTCCAGTTCTCTTTTTTATTTTGCTGGCAACAATCCTCAGGTGGGCCTTCCACATGCAGCACCACTGACTCAGTTCAGCTGGTGTTACAAGTTGGTCACCAGTTATTAATCAACCACACCAATATCTATGAACGAAATCAAAGAAGTAAACCTTTCTTCTTAATGAACATAGATGCAAAAATCCTCAATATGATGCTGGCAAGCATAATGCAGTGATCATCGAAAATATTATACACCCTGATTAAATAGGATTCAACCCAGGGAAGCAGAGATGGTTCAACATAAGCAAATCAACAAATGTAATACACTTCATGAATAGAACCAAGGACAAAAACCATATGATCATCTCAAAGATGCAGAAAAAGCATTTGACAAAGACTAATACCTATTCATGTTAAAAACTCTATAGAAAATTGGAATAGAAAGTCTTTATCTCAGTCTGATGAAGGCCATCTATGATAAAACAGCAGCCAACATCATACTATGTAATCAAAAACTGAAAGCTTTAACTCTAAAATTATGGAGATCAGGATGCATATTGTCACCACTTCTGTTCAATATAGTTCTGGAAACATTAGACAATTGATTAGGTAGATCAATTAGACAAGAGAAAGAAAAAAAGGCATAAGGATAGGAAAGAAAGAAGTTAAATTATCATTATTCACTTATGACATGATTCTGTACATAGAAGACCCCAAAAACTCCACCAAAACTCTCCTAGATTTAATAATCAAATTCAGTCACACAGCAGGATACAGTCAACACTCAAAAACCAACAGCATTCTTGTGCACAAATAGCAAACTCACTGAGAGAGAAATTAGGGAAACATCTTTCACAGCAGCTTCATTAAAAATGAAACACTTAGGAATCAATCTAACAAAGGAAGTAAATATCTTCACACTGAAAACTAAAGTACTCTGAAGAAGGAGAAAAGAGAGGATATCAGAAGATGGGAAGATATCCCCTTTTTTGGATAGGCAGAGCCATTATACTTCCAAAATTCTTACACAGATTTAGTGAAATCCCAGTCAAAATCCCAACAGTATGTCTCACTAAAGACAGAAAACCATCCTCAAATTCATATAGAACCAGAAGAGACCTCGAATACCAAAAGCAATTCTAGGCAATAAGAGAAAGGCAGGAAGCATCATAATGCCCAATTTGAAGTTATATTATAAAGCTACAGTGATAAAAACAGGAAGGTAACAGAGAAAAACAGCCTTAATGATCAAAAGAACAGAAAATGAAACAACTCCAACCACACTCAGCTGTCTTATCTCTGACAAAGGGACCAAACACCTTCGCTGGAAGAAAGATAGTCTTTTTAATAAATGGTGCTGAGAAAATTGGGTTTCCCATGCTGAAGATTATTTTATTTTAAAAATTAAAAAAACTGACAGAACAACAATGAAGTCAAAATCAAAACAACATAAAACCAACAAAAATGATGCATGACCTCATAACAAAATGATACAAATTTACAATGGTTGCTAAATTACATACTGTTATCTTCAATGAAGTTGCTCATTTCATTAGACATAAGAATATAAGATTGATCAAAGACAGTAACAAGTAAAAAAATAATAATTAAAAAAAAACATTGGAAATGATGCAAAGCTTCACCATACAAGATGATAGGTATTCAACAATGGTTCTTATACTGCATATTATTTTCAGACCAGTCATTCTAATTACCAATTTCAAGCATGTAAAATTGGTCAACAAAAAAGAAAATTTTAAGCATTGACTATTCCTCTCAATAAACTACACACATCAGCAATACACCTATTCCAGCTATCCTTATATATTCATATAAATTTTGTTTTTCACTTAAAAGAATCCTTATCCTTATATATATATATACATAAATTTTGTTTTTCATTTTTTAAAAAGCTAACATAATAAAAACTAATACATAAACAAAACAGCATAGAGAGCAATAAAAATAATACAGATTTTCAAGACATGGTGATAGAATATTAAAAATGGTTGGTATACTACACAATGTCATCTTCAAAATGGTTGCACATATAACCAGATATAGGCATGCAAGACTGATCAAACAATATACATTAACAGTTCTTTTCAATAAACCAACAGATATTATTAGTACAATTATCTTAGCTATCCTGTGTATACATATACTTTTTTCCTCTTCTTTGTTTTCCCTCTCACCATGTGTTAAACTAAAATGAAAATGGATTACAGATCTAAATATTAAAACAGAAACATTTAATCTGCTGGAAGATAGAATAGGTAAAATTCTTGAAGACATAAGTGTGGGCAAAGACTTTATGAACAAAACCCTGATCACAAGAAAATATTATGAAGAATCAACAACTGGGACCACATCAAGTTAAAAAACTTCTGCACAGCAAAAGGGATCACCAACAGAGTGAAGAGACGATCCACAGAATGGGAAAAAATATTTGACAGCTACTCCTCAGATGAATGACTAGCATATAGAATATATAAAGAACTTAAAAAATCAGATGTCCCAAATTTAAAAGACCCATCCAAAAATGGGGATTTGGAATGAATAGACACTTCTCAGGTGAAGTAGAAATGGCAAATAAATATTTGAAAAAATGTTCAACATATTGGCTGTCTTAGTTACTTTACTCATTGCTGAAGCAAAATACCCAACATCCAAAGTTAAAGGAGGAAAAGTTAATTTCAGCTTCAGTTTGTAGAGGTTTCAACCCATAGTTGGCTAGCTCCAAGGCAGGGTAGCATGGCAGAGGGACATAACAGAGAAGAAAAAGCAGTTCATGGCATGGGAAGCAAAAGGTAGGAGACAGCTAAAGCAGAAAGCAGTAAGCAATAACAACAGCCTTCTTTCTGTCCCTTGTAGTCTATCCAGGGACTGACACCCAGGGTGGGCCTTCCCATTATCCACATAGCAAACAATGCCAAACCAGCTGGACTAATTTAGTAACCACACACCCTCTAATCCCAGCATCACACACTCTAGATCCAGCCACCTATGAAAAGCCCTACCTATGGCTGCATGAAGATTTAGGGGGAATCTAAATACAAGACATAACCCTGGTCATTCAAGAAATACAAATTAATACAACACTGAGATTCCATCTCACTCTAAAAAGAACGATTATTGTCAAGAAAGCAAGCTGTGGGAAGAAAGGAATATTTCTCTATTTTGATGGGAGTTTAAATTGATGCAATCACTGAGGAAATCATTATGGTGATTCCTCAAAAAACTAAAACGAGAAGTTCCATTTAACCCAGCCATTCCCCTTCTAGGTATTCTCCTCAAAGAGTTAAATGCATAATACCACAGTGATATATGCATACCCATTGTATCATTCAATGCTTACTAGAGAAAGATTTAATGCAAGATATTCAGATATATTAGAATTTACAAGATTGGCCTACCATTACTCCCCACAAAGTGTAGGCCTGTGGCATTGGCTGATTAGCCATGCTTTCCTCAAAAGTGTAATAGACTGGAAACCTATAAAAGTTTTACTAGATTTATATAACGGGAAAAATTTAAGGGAAATTAACAGAAACTTATTTTAAGTCACAGTAACAGGGAGTTATAGCCCTTTAACTATTTCTCAGATTTGTTTGGGTTTTTTTTTTTTTTTTTTTTTTTTTTTTGGTTTTTCTCTGGTACTGGGAACCTAACTCATCACCTTGCGCTTGCCAGGCAGGCACTTTTGCCGCTGAGCTAAATCCCCAGCCCCTTATTTCTCAGATTTGAGACCGTTAACAAACCCAGAACCCCTGGAATAAAGAGGATGCTGGGTCCATTTACCAAGTGACTAGGAAAGCTTCCAGCTTTGAGTGGGACAAAACAAGAAAAGGCACTGCAACAGGTCTAGGCTGCTGTGCAGGCTGCTCTGCTACTGGGGCTATATGGTCCAGCAGATCCAACAGTACTTGAATTGTTGGTGGCAGGTAGAGATGCTGTATGGAGTCTCTGGCAGCCTGCCCTCCCTCCTGGCCCAAGTGAATTGCAGTGGAGACCTCTAGGATTTGGGATAAAAGTTCTCCCATCATCTGAAGACAACTACTCCCTTTGAAAAATAGCTCTTGGCCTGCTACTGGGTCTTAATGAAAACTGAAGACTATGGGATGGATGTCAGGTTACCATGCAATCTGAGTTGTCCATCATGAGCTGCATATTATCTGACCCATGAAGTCATAAGGTTAGATTTGCATAGCAACAGTCTATCACTAAATGGAAATGGTTTATATGTGATTGAGTCAGAGCAGATCCAGAGGGTATAAATAAATTACATGAAGTTGCCCAGATGTCCATGGCTCCTACTCTGGCTATATTGCCTTCTGTTTCCCAGCATGCTCCTGTAACCTCATATGTATACCATATGATCAGCTGACAGAGGAAGTGAAGGTTAGGGACTGGTTTAGGGCTCATTCTGCATGTTATGCAGGCACCTCCTACAAATGGGTAGCTGCAGCAATACAGTCCCTTTCCAGAACATCTCTGAAGGACAGTGGTGAAGGGAATCTTCATAGTGGGCAGAACTTTGGATAGTACACCTGGTAGTACATTTTGTCTGAAGAGAGAAATCAGATGTACGACCGTATACTGATCCATGGGCTGTAGTCAATGGTCTGGTGATATGGTCAGGTACATGACTGGAAAATTGGTGACAAATATATTTGGGGAAGAGGTATGTGGGTAGATCTCTCCAAGTGGGTAAATGATGTAAAAATATTTGTATCTCACATAAACACTCACCAAAAAGTGACCTCAGCAGAAGAGGACTTTAATAATCAAGTGGATAAGATGACCCACTCTGTAGATAGCAGTCAATCTCTTTCTTCAGCAACCCCTGTCATTGTCCAGTGGGCTCATGAATACAGTGACCATCATATCAGGGAGTGAGGTTATGCATGGACTCAGCAAAATATTCTTTTACTCACAAAGGCTGATCTGGCTACAGCCACTGCTGAATGCCCAATATGCCAGCAGAGACCAATGCTGAGTCCCTGAATGCCACCATTCTGTGAGGTGATCAACCTGCAACCTGTTGGCAGGTTGATTATATTGGACTGCTTAGATCATGGAAAGGACTCCAGCTTTGTCCTTATTGGCATAGACACTTATTCTGGATTTGGATATGCCCTCCCTACACATAAAGCTTCTGCCAATCCTACCATCCATGGACTCACAGAATGTCTTATCGATAATCATAGAATTCCACACAACTTTGCTTCTGACCAAGGAACACATTTTATGGCAAAGAAGTGAGGCAATGAGCTCATACTCATGGAATTCACTGGTCTTATCATGTTCTTCATCAACTAGAAATAGATGGATTGATAGAAAGGTGGAATGGTCTTTTAAAGACACAATTACAGTGCCAGCTAGGTGGCAGTAGCTTGCAGGGCTAGGGAAAGATTCTTCAAAAGGCTGTATAATGGTTCCCACAGCCAGGAATCAAGGGCTGAAAGTAAGAATTGTATCATTCACTATTACCCCTATTGATCCACTAGAAAAAAATTTTGCTTCTTGTTCCTGCAACCTTATGCTCTGCTGGTTTAGAAGTCTTAGTGCCAGAACGGGAAAGGTGTGCACCAGAAAGCACAACAATGGTACCACTGAACAGTAAGCTGAGACTTCCCCCTGGTCATTTTGGTCTTCTCATGCCTCTCAGGAAACAAGCCAAGAAGAGAGTTACAGTATTGGCAGGGCTGATTGACCCAGACTGTCAAGGGGAAATTGGATTATTACTCCAGAGTGTAGGAAAGGAAGAATATACTTGTACACCTTAGAGTGCCCTATTCTCATGCCCTGTTATTAAAATCAGTGGGAAACTAAAATAACCCAATCCTAGCAGAATGACAAAAGGTGCAGAACCTTTAGGAATAATTGTATGGGTCACCTCACCAGGGAAAGAACCAGGACTTGCTGAGACATTTGCTGAAAGCCAAGGTAATACACAATGGGTAGTAGAAGAAGGTAGTTCTAAATACAAGCTATGACCCTGTGATCAGCTATAGAAATGAGAACTGTAATTGTAATAGTTCTCTCCTAGTATGTTTCTGTTGTAATATAATGTTGATAGACAATATTTTTTCTTAAGTATTATTGTTAAATTTTATTTTCAAAGATAAAAGAACTAAAACATATTGACAAACACACAGACATCAACAAAACAACATAAAAACAATACAGAATTTCAGACAAGGTGAAGAGAAATTAACAATGGTTGTTGCATTACATACAGTTATCTTCATATTGGTTGCTCAAATAAACAAATATAGACATGCAAGAATGATCAAATAATTACATATCAACTGTTCCTTTCAAGAAAGCAATAGAAATTAATAGTATAATTATCCCAGGCATGTTGTTTATATATATATTTCCCTTTCTTCATTTTCTCCTTTCCCTCATTCCAGTTGTTCTTTCCTTTTGAACAGTTTCTTTCCCTTTCACACTATCTATTGTACCCATTAGATTTCATTTACTCTTTCAGGTTCTTGTACTAAGGATATATATTTCCCTTTCTTCATTTTCTCCTTTCCCTCATTCCAGTTGTTCTTTCCTTTTGAACAGTTTCTTTCCCTTTCACACTATCTGTTGTACCCATTAGATTTCATTTACTCTTTCAGGTTCTTATACTAAGGATATATATTTCCCTTTCTTCTTTATTTTCTCCTTTCCCTCATCTCAGTCGTTCTTTCCTTAACAGTTTCTTTCCCTTTCACACTATCTATTGTACCCATTAGATTTCATTTACTCTTTCAGGTTCTTATACTAAAGAGACAATATGATGTTTACACATGTGAGTCTTATTTATTTCATTTATGCGTATAGCTTCTAGTGGCATCCATTTACTCCTAAAATCCTCATTTATCTTTCTTTATAACTGAGTAATATTCTATTATATAAAAATGCTACAGTTGATAGACAATATTTTTTCTTAAGTCTTATTAAATCTATGTTATAACCTATGTTCAAGTTATGAAATATTAGGAGTAAGCATCACCCAAAGAAAATTTGCCTTCTCTTCTGTGGAGTGAATTAGTTCATTTCCATTTGTATGCAAGATAGTTATAACATGGTAGGTATGATTATAAATGTATCTGTGTACCTGAAGACAATAGTTTAAAGAAATGTGTCTGGTTGTCAAGTTGACAAGGAGTAGATTGTGATAGTTAACTGATTGTGTCAACTTGAGTAAGAAATTCCCAACTAAATTGGATCTGCATTATTCTGGGTGTGAAAGACAACCTAGGGAGGATTGCCACCAGAGTAGTATAAAAGGGAAATGAAGAAGGAAGGCTTGCTTTTGTTTGTTTGGAGGAGTGTCAGTCTTCACCTTCACCCTGGACATCATCTCCTTGCTTCCAGGGCAGACTTTTCAGCCTTCTGACTCAGACTCTTCAGCCTTCCAGTGTAGACCTGTCAGCCTCTTTTACTGCAAACGTTTTGGCCTCCTGAATGGACTGTCGTGGGCCACTACACTGAGCGCCAGGTCTTTGACTAGATCCTTCAGATCCCCAGCACACAGACAGTCCTTTTGCACTATTCCACACCTGACTCTGTGGGCAGTCATTATAAGCCAATTTTGTAAAGTTTTATATATTTGTATATCTTGCATTATATCTGTTTCTCTAGTAAACACTGACTGCTACATCCATGTGTATAGCAGCACAATTTAAAATAGCTAAATCTTAGAAACAGCCCATATGGCCACCAACAGATGAATGGATAAATAAAATGTGGTGTTTATACACAATGGAGTATTATTCTGCCATAAGAAGAATAAAATTGAGTCACCTCGAGACTGTAATTTTAAGTGAAATAAATCAGGCACATAATTTTAAATATCATCTTGTTTCTCTTGTGTGAGAAACCTAAAGAGTAAATAAGGAGCAAAATGGAGGATAGATTTTGGGAAGCAGGAAGAACATTTAAATGGAAAAGGACACAAAGGAGGGGGAGCGTGAAGGGAAGGAAGGAAAAGGGGATTTAAAAAAAGAATGCAAAGGGAGAAATGAAAACAAAGCTTTTGCAAATAAAGAAGGGAAGGAGGGCTAAAGGGAGGGGAGGGAAATGGGGAAAAAGAATTAATATGTACTCTGTCCAGGTATAAATTTCTTATGAGAAATGTAATCATTATATATAGCAAATATATACTAATAAAAAATTTAAAATTGAAAGATATCCCCTGTTTCTAGATAGGCAGAAGCTACCTAGTCAAAATGGTTATACTGTACTTTCAAAACTGATATACAGATTTATTGCAATCCCAATCAAAATACCAATATCATTTTTAATAGAGCTAGAGAAATCAATCCTAAAATTTGTATGGAATCGGTAAGAAACAGAGCAGCAAAATCAATACTGGGTCACAAAAACAAAACAAGTGGCACATGATTGCACAAGAACTGAAGCACTGACCCCAAAACATTAGCTACTACTTTGTTTGTGTTTTTCAGATTACTCTTTCTGCATATCTTTCTCTCTGTATATGGAGAGGTGATTTCAGTATGACACTCACATACTTCCCACCACTCTCACAGTCACTCATCCTCAAGCCACTCCCTTCTTCACAACTTAACAAAACCTTTGTTTGGACCTGGGTCAAGGTCTTTGTTCTCATTAACCATTATCCTAGCTGGACTTAGGAACCCTTGGTTCCCCACAACTACAAATATGCCTTAATGTTTTTATTCTCACCATGCACTGCACTGGAATTGGTAGATGGGCATTAACTTCCTCAAATTCCAATAATTTATCCATGGGATTACATATATAAACTTCTTGGACCACAATAATGATGAGAAAAGCTCTCTATAATAGTCTCTCTAATAAATGTGCTGGGAAAATAAAATGTCCATATGCAGAAGATTCAGTTCAGACCCATATATCTCACCACATACAAATTAAAGTAAAAATGTATTGAAGAACTAAATGTTAAAACAGAAGCACTTAATCAACTAGAAAATAAAATAGGTACAACTTTCAAAAACATAGGCATAGTGTAGGACTTTCTGAACCCCATAGGAAGTATTACCCAGAATCAACAAATGGGATCATATCAAATTTTAAAACTTCTGCATAGCAAAAGAAAGCAACGAACAGAGTGAAGAGACAACCTACAGAATGGGAAAAAATGTTTGCCAGCTATTACACAGAGGACTACCTCCAGAATATATAAAGAATTTTAAAACATCAGGTCCCCAAGATAAAATACCTAATCAGAAAAGAGGCAACTGAAATGAATAGACAAATAGTACAAATTAGCAAATACACGAAGAAACTGCTCATCGTCACTGGCCATCAGAGAAATTAAAATTAAAGCTACATTGAGATGCCATCTTACCAAAGAATGCTTATTATTAAAAAATCTAATAATAGCAAATGCTAGTGAGGGTGTGGGGAAAAAGGAGCCCTTCTACATTGTTTATAGGAATGGAAACTATTACAACCACTACGGAAATCAGTGTAAAGGTTCTTCAAACAACTACAAATGAAAATTCCATTTGATCCAGCAATCCCCCTTTGTAGATATATTCCCCAAAGTGTTAAATCATCATATTGAAAGGATATATGCGGGGCTGGGAATTTAGCTCAGCGGCAAAGAGCCTGCCTGGCAAGCGCAAGGTCGTGAGTTCGGTTCCCGGTACCGGAGAAAAACCAAAAAAAAAAAAAAAAAAGAAAGGATATATGCAAACTCATGTTTATAGCAGCACATTTTATAATAGCTATCTATTATAAATCTTAGAAACAGAATATACGTCCATCAACAGATGAATGGATATATATATATATATATGGAGAGAGAGAGAGAGAGGGAGGGAGGGAGAGAGAGGGAGAGAGAGAGAGAGTCATATGCTGCCATAAAGAAAGATAAACTTGGGGCATTTGTAGGTAAATAGATGTAACTTGAGAAGAAATGCTGAGTGAAATAAGCCAGATACACAAGCTCAAATATTGCATGGTTTCTTTTCTATGAGAAACACAAAGTTGATATAAATATACAAATGAAAAGCAAAATAGAAGAGAGATATATATGAAGTAGGAAGGAGTTAAAAGACTTCCAAAAATTACATATTTTATTGTTTCAAAAATATTTTAATATATATGCTAATTTGTTTCATTTATACTGCTACTTTATTATAGATCATTGAAAAGAAAGTTTTATAATATTATCTGTTTATTTTTTGTAAGAATCACTTTGGTTTATGTCTTCTATTCTGGTAACTGCTTTGAAGATAATGATATACAATATATTAACTATTGTTATTCTCTTATAAAATTTTGTGGCTTTTTACAAAATCAAATTTTCTGTAACTACATTAACTTCTGGTCATTTGAGTCCAGTGAAAGGTCTAGAAAAGGGCACACTTAGGCTTTTGCTTTATACAGGCAAGGATAGATAAGAGTGATGAGAATGGAAATGATCACAGTCATGATGGTAATGGAGAAGATGGTGACGGTCATGATGGTGATGGTGAGAATGTTAGCCAGGTTTCCATCCCCATGATAAATACCTATGAAAAATAACTTAATGGAGGAAAGAGCTATGTTGGGTCATGGTTCCATGGACACTTGATCCTGCTACTTCTGGGCCCAGGCTGAAGCAGCACATTGAAGTGGAAGCAATGGGACAAAGCGGCACAATTTAGAGCAGACAGGAGGCAGAGCTAGTAAGGGAAGGATATGGACAAGATATGCCTTGTCAGGACACTCCCACAATGGCCTACTTCCTCCAATGAGGGCCACCTCCTACCATTTTCACCACCTCCCAACTGTCCTTTCAATTATGAACCCATTAGTAGTTTAACATTTAATTTTATTTAATTTAAAATTCTTCAAATAGCCATGTGATTGATGGCAATCACGTGAAAGAGCACAACTGTAGATCATGGTTGGATACTCCATTTGTCCCCTTGTTTTCCCAAGGAGATTCACCAGGCATCACTTCTCATACCCCTTACACCATCTAGAGATATTTTTAAAGTTTTCTTCCTGTAATATGTGATGCAATATGATAAATGCTATTTGTAAGTATAAAATCAAGGTCCTAAAAGAATTTAAAATGTGTTTAACTTAAAAAGTTAAAAAATTATACAAATATGAACGTGTGGCCTCATCTTCAGGGCCTTCTCTTAATAAGTGATGCAACTAATGAAAATTGATAGAAAGTAAGTAATTTGTGAACAAATATTGGTTTTACAATAACCCAAGTAAATATTAGTAAATGCAATTCATGATTCTTGGTTGAATCCTGGATGAAAACAATCACCTGTGAAAGATATCAAGTCAAACAGAAAAATCTGAATCTGGACCATAGTATTCAGACCATTTAGATAATAGCATTTTATTAATGTTAATTTTTCTAATTGTGATACTTATATCATTTTGTTTAGCAGATCAACATTAAAGAAGTCAAACATAAACTGTCATAATGTCTGATATTAACTTTCAGATGTTTCCTTGAAAAAGTGTGTGAATTGTGTAGTACATACATGTATATGGCACAAACTTGACAAAATGTTAGCAATGGGTTTATCTAGGTGAAGGATGTGCAAACATTCATTTGATTATTTTAAAAATTTTCTAGAGGTTGAATATTTCATAGGAATATAGAGAGAAACTAAAAGATTTTTAAAATTTGAGGTAATATGTGCAATTATTCATTAAAGAATGACAATATGTATAAGTCTTTCAAAAGAACTGGTGGGAAGTACTGGGATGTAACCCAGCTATAGAGCACTTGTCCAGCATGCACAGGCTCTGGCCCTTTCCCCAGAATGACATAAATACATAGTATAGGTAGATAGATGATAATGATAGAGACAGAAAGACAGAGAGAGAGAGAGAGAGAGAGAGAGAGAGAGAGAGAGAGAGAGAGAGAGAGAACACTAGTGGATTAATATTGTGGATTTTGCCTATTTGGACTCATTTATTTCCAGTGGATTGCTTTTCTTACTTTTTAAAGACGCTGGTGTAAATGTATCAAGCTGAGTTTAAAGTTTAATTTTGCTTTAATTTACATTATTAACTTTTGAGATAAAGCCTTAGCATGTCATATTCAGAACCTTGGACAAATTTCTTATACTTCTTGTAAATTTAGTCATCCATTTCTGTTAGATCAGTATATTTCTCTAAAACAAGAGGACTTTGAGGATTAATGTTGTACATACACCCAAAGAAAGACCTCTGGCAGGTATACCCTTTAATCTGTGGGCCACACTGAACCACTGAGGACCAAGGAAAAGAAAATGTACAAGAAGTGATTCCTTCCACTTGTGTCACTTAGGACTCTTTTCTGTAAATAATAGAACACTTGGCTGAAACTGGATTAAAGAGGAACAGGAATGAAATGACTCGACTATTAAAAGATCCAGAGATGGATAAGCAGGTTCCATTGCTCACTGTCCTGAGGGCTTGGTGTCTCTTTGTTTCACAGTTCTGCCTTTTCACACAATGGAGCAGAGTAGCTGGCAAAGCTCCAAATGTCATCCTCTCAGTGTAAATCCAGTGTGGAGGGGCAAGAGCTTCTTCCCATCAGGACCAATCACTGCAGGGGAGGGAGCTGGAGTACTCGCAGGAGTTGAGATTAACCCCATTATTCCATGGCATCATCCGCTGAAAACTGCATTGTGTTGAGTCCTGGAGTACATGCTGTGCACAAGTGAGGGCCTCACCCCACCCCAGAAACCATTCAGGTGACTTAATGGAACATATAACCAGGGTATGGAAGAGTGTTTCAAAGAGGAAGAGGAAGAGACATCTTACTCTTCTTTTTCTCGTGGAAGAATATGTGGTATGATCAAAACACTTGGTGAATGCTTAAGTTTAAAAAATTTATTACAGTAAAAGACACATTGCCATTAGTCACACTCAGAATTATAATCCTTGCTTTTTTTTATTTTTTGGGTTTTTTTCCGGTACTGGGAATCAAACTCACAACCTTGAGCTTGCCAGGCAGGCAGTGTGCCGCTGAGCTAAATCCCCAGCCCCATAATCCTTGCTTTGAACATACCTATCCCATCGTTCTTGCCACATTCTGAAGCTGTTCTGGAAGTCTTTTTTGAACATCTTTATAAATTGTACTCTAAAAATACGGAGAATACTGCTACAAGTTCCTAAAACCATCCACCTATTGACAAGACCTGGCACTATGCATCTTTGGCTCTTCCCCAAAGTCAACATGATCATGAAAAGTAAACAGTTTGAATCAATTCAGGACATTAGGGGAGTCATGGCAGCACAACTAAATAACTTTAAGAACTGCTTCAGAAAGTTACAAGAATGATGAGATAGTTGTGTCCAAAGTAAAGAGTAGTATATTAGGGGGACTGATGGCAATATGTCTTTTACTGTAATAACATTTAATAAAATATTAAACATTCACTGTATCTTTTGATCATATCTCATAAATCTGAAAAAGACATAATCTTCTGATCCTTATGGTTGGAAATCTCATCTTGTTTCTGAGGTTCCTGGCACATACTATTGAACAGGAGTGTTGCATCTTTCAGTGTAGACCAGTAATGCTTGTGTGCCTCCATGTGGCCCCTAGCCTCAGGCTTCCTCCAGAAGCTTCTGATTGGTGCCTCCTGGCTGGAATAGTGGGTTTATGGCATGGAAAGTCTAGCAGTAGAGCCCATTGCTTTGAGCAGTCATGACTCAGGCCCAGTGAAAACCTTAAGGGGAAAGTAAGAACACACCTCAGACTTGTACCACCAGAGTCAGGAAGTCCAAAGGTTTTAACTTAATAATTAGAAGTTATCCCAAGTTCCTCAATCTCTTGTCACTTCTGGCCCATCCCATGTATAGGCCAAGCTTCAGGAAACTCTTGGTGGAGAGATTGGGATGTTTCTGTAAGGAACCCCAGTAAGCGTTGCCTCATAAGCTCTGAGTACGAGGGACACCAACTAAGCTGCAGGACCAGATGTTGCAGGAACAGCAGAGTAATCTATCCATCAGGTAATGATCTCCCACCTAGTGAGAACAGGTGCTGGAAAAATTGGCTTGCTACCTGCCAAAGACTGAAAATAGACCCAAGTGTATCACCATGCACCAAACTCAAGTCAAAATGGATCACAGATCTCAATATTAAACCAGAAACACTAAATCTATTGGAAGAGAAAGTAGGTAAAAACCTTGAAGACATAGGGATAGGCAGAGAGTTCATGAACAAAAACCAAACTGAACTTGAAACACTTGAAAGAATCAACAACTGGGATCTCATCCTACTGAAAAGTTTCTGCACATCTAAAGAAATCACCAGAAGAGTAAAAAGAAAACCCACAAACTTGGAAAAAATTTTAGCTGACTGTGCCTCAGACAAAGGGCTTCTATCTAGAACATATAAAGAATTAAAAAACATCAGCCCCTCCAAATTCAAAGACCCAATCCAAAAATGGGCAGCTGAGATGAATACACACTTTTCAGATAAGTAAATACAAATGGCGAATAAATACATGAGAAAATGTTCAACTCATTAGTCATTCGAGGAATGCAAATTAAAACAACAATGAAATTCCACCTTACCCCAGTCAGAATGGCTAGCATTAAGAAATCAACCAATTGTAAATGCTGGTGAGGCTGTGGAGAAATAGGAACCCTATTCCACTGCTGATGGAAATGCAAAATGGTGAAACCACTGTGGAAATCAGTATGGAGATTCCTCTGCAAACTAGGTCTAGAGGTCCTATTCAACCCAGCTATTCCCCTTCTGGGTATTTTCCTAGAAGATCTAAAAACATCATATCACAGGGGTATATGTGCACCTATATTTATAGCACCACAATTTGTAATAGCTAATTTGTGGAAGCAACCGAAATGTCCATCCACAGAGGATTGGATAAGAAAATTTTGGTACTTTTATATAATGGAATATTACTCAGCTATAAAGAAAGATAAACTAGAGGCTTTCATAGGTAAATGGTCATAACTGGAGACCATACTCATAAGTGAAATAAATCAGACCTGCATGTGCAAGCACTGCATTGTGTCCCTAGTGTAAAACCTAAAAGAGTGAATAAAAACTCGGAGGTATGATAAACATTGTGAAATGTTAGGAAAACGTGCAAGGGTAAAGGGCAACTGGGATGTGGAAAAAGATGGGAAAGAAGGAGAAATTTTGTATGTATGTATATACAGGATCGTTAACATAGTTGATCTACTTTCTTCTCTTTCTTTGCTGAAAGAAACTGTCAGTAAGTCCTGGCTTGATCAATATTGCATGTCTCTATTTGTTTTCATGAGAAGCCACTTTGAAGATACCAATATGTAATACAACAAGCATTGTTAATTTCCTACCACATTGTTTGTAACTCTGTATTGTCTGTACTGTTCTTTTGCTATTTTGTAAAAGGTTGTCTGTTAATGTTTTCCTCCTTTTATTTAAAAAAAAAAAAATGATCACAAAGTGAAAGACTAGAGGCTCTCCAGACAAAGAATTCCTTAAACCTCACCTCTTGTTCTAACCATGGGTCTTTGGGTATTCAACTTTGAGCTTCTATTGTCTCATCTGAGTAATTGGGATGTAATATCTTACATCTTTGTCTTGAGAACATCTACAAAGTGCCCCATTGCAGGGACATATGTTGGGCCAGCCCTACTAGTTCTAGATGGGAGCACATTGCCTGACATGTGACATTCTCTGCTGTTTCTACAAAAATCCAGGGAAAAGGAAAGACAAAGGAAGGACAATCCCACAGTTACAAAAATAGACATGAAGGTATTCAAGGGAGAAATCCAATTGCAGCAAGCTATTAATAAAGTTATTAATGTACATGGAATGCATCCATTTTCTTGGTATGTATTCAATTTATATTCTCCCTAGAGGAATGCTAAATAGATTGGGTGGGAAAGGCATGAAAAGGCCAAGAGAAAGCTATTCTGGGTGAACCTTTTTCCCACCCATCCAGAAGAACTTAAAGAATTGTCACAGCCTGAGTCAGCAAGACAGCTCAGCAGGACTTCCATGTGGACAACTTCGTCTGAAGCCACAGAATCTTGATTTTGTGCCCCAAATGGAGCTCTGATTCAGAAGGCTTCCTATTGGAGGATGAAGTAAACAGCAAACAGTGCTGTCACAAAAGATGATGAAGGCCCAGAAGTTAGAATCTAGTTAGCCATGGCTATGATAAGTCAATGTTCTAGAAAATTAAGTTTTGTGGATGGGACTTGTGATAGTTAAGCTGTATTATCTACTTGATTGACTTGAAAGTCACATAGGGGATGAGTAAAGCACACCTCTGGGTTTATCTGAGTGGGTCCTGGAGGTGTATGGCCTTGACATCTATATATGGCCCCTCACCCCTTCTTCTCTAGTGCTGTCCCTCTCCTCTGTTTCCTGGCTACCATGAGATGAAGAGTATTAATCTGTTAAACCTTTCTGCCATGATTTCACTGCCTTGGAGTCAGAGACCATGGACTGAATCTCCTAAAACCCTGAGCCCAAGAAACAATTTCCTCCTTCAAATTGTACAAGGTATTTTATTCCAGTAATGGGAAATGTGACCAATACAGGGCACAAATGCTTCCACCTTGCACACACCGCACTCTTAACAAAGTGACTTCTCCCTGACATCTCTGTGTGTTTGCCTGTATCAGGGCAGGATGGAGTAGATTTTCTTCCTGCTTGGAATGTCCACAGAGATAAGCCACCTTCCCCCAGAGGTAGGGATTCAGACCACTTCTTATCAAATTCAGTTAACATGAATAGTACATTTTGAAAATGTTTTCACTTTGACATCATTTCAGATGTATAGATAAGTTGAAAGAACAATACAAACAGCCCCCGTCTGTCCTTCACTCAGATTGCCCATAGATTAACATTTTATATTTGTCTTATTCTTTGTGGATTTATATTATTTTTTTCTGAATCATTTAAAAATTATAGTCACAATCCCCTCTGCTCCTAAATAGTTCACAAAGGAATCTCTGAAAAGCAATGACATTCTTTTATGTGATATAAGCATAAAAATCAGAAAATTAACATTGATGTCATTATATAATCTCCAAGATTTATTTAACTTTCAACAATTTTCCCAATAATGGAGACCAAAAGAACCTAGTCTAGGATCACATATTGCATTTAATTGTCATATTTCTTTAGTCTCCTTTAATCTGGAACAATTCCTCAGTTTTCATGAGATTAGTATTTTTGAGACTGACAACCCAGTTACTGTGTAAAATATTTCCCAGTTGGGTTTTAAAGAATCAGTGATCAATGAGATGTTTGATTCAGATTATTTTCAACTGACTCAAGAACAAATAAGTGAAAGTTTGATGAAGAATAGGATGTGCAGTCCTTCTTATTTGAGCTTTTGTTTTTGGTGGTTTGGGTTACCCAAAGTCAATGACTGAAAAATAACACATGGAAAACTTCAGAAACAAAAATCCACAGGTTTCTAATTCGGTACTGTTCTGAGTAGCATTATAAAATCTCATGCCATCTTACTCTGCAGTACCCAAGATGTGAATCATCCCACTGTCTAATGTATCCATGCTGTATGTCCTACCTGCCCATTAGTTACTTAGTACCCATCTAAGGTATCAAATCTGAGGTTAGGGATTCAGCTCAGCAGTAAGGTATTTGCTTCCCTTGTACAAGGCCCTCGGTTCCATCCTCAGTACCAGGGGAGGAGGGAAAATCCAATCAACCATTGTGGTATAGCAGTGCTTATATTTAAGTAACTCTTATTTTACTTAATAATTTACCCCAAATGCAACAGTAATTATGTTGGCAATTCATTGCTAAAAAGAAGCTGTAAATCATTTTAGGCATAGTATATGTAGAGTTTAGCATGATCTGTAGTTCCCAACAACCACCATGAGTCTCTGAATGTATCCCTCGTGGGTCAGGGGCTACTGTATTACTTTGCCTCAGAACACCTCTCCACAGAGTTCTTAACTGACTGTGAAGATTAATACAGTCACTTTACAGTTGGAGCCCAGAAGACTCCACTTTCTCCCACAATCAAGGTTAACATCAACAACATTGGACTTCATATGGCCCCTGAGGGGTACATTCAGAATCACAGCATTCTACTCTGTATTCTGACCACAAATGTGTCACCTGAGCCTATTCAGGGAGAAGCATCAAACCGAGCACTGCTAAATAAGGGGAGGAAAATTTGTAATACAAACTCTTTACAGACATGAGACTTGTGTGATAGCAATCCTGCATGGCGAAGCTAGTAGGACTTACAAACCTTCAGAACCTTCACAGATCTCTTCAGGATCCCCCTGCCTGTCTATACTACTTCTCTAAATATAACAGGACCTTGCATCCCACCCTATTTTCCATTGGTGGTTGACTCTAGCTCCATATTTTGGAACTTCATTATCCTATTGAGGCTTGAAGACCATTCAGTACTTCCAGTTCAGAGTCAAAAGGACAACCAAGTCAGGATCAGTGTCATAGCTTAGATCTAGAATTCTCCCCAAAGCCTCACTTGTTCAGAGCAGAGGCTTTGGTAAGGTGGTTGGATCATGGGGACTTTATAGAGGACTTGCTGTTAGGAGGTGGTGCATGGCTGGAGCGGGTCACTGGGGGTATGACCCTGGAAGGGCAGACATATCCCCTGCCTCAGACCCTCCCTTCTCTCTCTCTGCTTCTTGGTCACCATGACATGAACAGTTCTCCTCCACCAGGCCCTTCCACCTTGTCTTCCTACCTTGGAGCCAGCCAGCTATGGACTGAACCCTCTGTAAACCATGAGCCAAAATAAACTCCTCCTTTAAATTGTGGGTGTTTGGTATTTTGTCCCAGAGACAAGAAAATGATAAAAAAAAAAAAAGTTACCCTTGATCTTGGCTCAACTTCCTATGTGGATCTGTACATCCTGGCACCACTGCCTCTGTGTTGTTGTCCTGGGTTCCTCTCCCTGGAGATTCAGAGCATGAGCTCTACACTAGGGCAGACTTGGATCTCAATACCAGCCCACCACGTAGGAAGTATACCTTTCTTTCTCCATTTGCTCCATTTGCTCAACTGATTAATAGGAATAATGGCACCCATGGAGTAGGACTGTAGCAAGTATATAGGATGAGATATTTGTCAAATGCCTATTACAGAGCTCAGCATTTAGTCACCACTCAGTTAATGCCAGCTTTCATTATGATTCTCAGCATATGTGCTATGGAGCCACACTGCCTGTGTTCAAATACTGTTTCTTTCATGTCTGAACTATACATTCTTTGGTGAATGACTTTGCTGCTTTATGAGGATGGTTGGAAGGATCAAAGAAAGTGTGCCTGGCACCTGGTATGAGCTATGCAAATTGCAACTCGTCTTCTTCTCACTTTTCCTCTTTAAAAAGTTTATGCTTGAGTGAAACTTCTGAGTTTACCATGAACCCTCATATTGGGAGGCTGATTCTCACTAGATTCAGAAAGGGAATACATCATGACCCCCAATTTATAAAGGAGAAGACTGAGGGAAATTGAGAATATATGTTATCTCAACAAAATCACACATGTAGAAGGAGCAGAGTGACATACTGATCCGAGACCATGGATGCAGTGAGCACACTCTCCTTTGCAGCAGTTATTCATCCAGAAAGTGATTCTTGGTTGGCACACTGAGACGACAAAGGCCTGAAGGGAGTCTGGGAGGCTATCAGGAGCAGGGTGGTTGGAGGGAGGGGTGAGGGTAGCCTGCTCTCTGCTAATGCCCCCGCACCTTTCCTGAGGGTTCTGGCCAAGTGATGCATGAGACAGAAACTGGAGGGACTTAGAAGAAGCCAAGTAGAGATGCTAAAAGTTGAAGGCAATTCAAAGATCTATGGTACTGAGAATGGCCAGCACCAAGAGCACTGGCGGGCTATTGGAGGGGTACTTGGGAGCAATCCAGTGGTCCTGACAGGCTGGACGCCCACGCTGCTGCAGTTCAGAATCATCGCTTCAGCACCCAGTTTTAAATGCCAATTTACAGACGTGGCACATGGGTTGCAATTCTATTTTATTACACTCCCTTCTCCCCATCAGAAGGTTGATCCCTCATCAGCCCTGAAGTGAGGTTTACAGACCCCTACCTGCCCAATCTAGGCTTGAGCCCAAAGTGCCACAGGGCCAACAAGGATGTCCTCAGATCTGGGTGGTGACATAGCAGGATGACAGCCAGCCTAGGGCAGACTCAGGCTCACAGGGGCAGCCAGGCCACAGAGCAGCCAACTTATTTCTAGCCTGCACTGGGGGAGGGTTACAGGCAGAACAGAGAAACTGTGCTTGGGCACTGCCACCATGAGGAACCTGTGGGAGACACCTAAGGAGATGCCCCACAAGTGGTGTGGAGTTTGCATCTGGATCTGGCTCAGAAGAGAGGCCGGGTTGGGATGAAGACTCGGGTCCTTCCACACAGGTGGAAGCTACCACTGGAGCCTGCATAGGATGAGGAGGGCAGCGCCTACAGGGAAAGACATGGCCCTACAGAAAATTGACTATGAAGAAGCACAGCACAAGATTTCTTCTTGGGGATTTTTCCCCACAGAGCTCCCCCATTCTCCAAAAAAATCTACCTTTTCTGAGAGTTACAGAAGTCCAATATCTAGGGTGCTAAGGAGCTGTAGACTGAGCTCACATCCTAATTCTCTCAGGTTTTCCTCCCCACCTTGGAGCTGCTGCTCAGCTTCTGCTAGCTTTGGAGAGTCAAGGACTGGCACTTTTGCCAGACAATGTTTGGAAAGAGAGGCAGAACTTTCTGAATTACTCTTCTGCCTACTCTCTATTCCACAACAAAGTCCCCTCCACACTCACCCCAACAATCAAGAAATACACATAAGTGAAGGTGCCGATGGATGCTCAAGTACAGGTTTTAGAGCAATCTTTCAATGTTTTTTCTTGGTGTCTGTATTTTCCATCTCAGCCTTCTTGCTTGGCAAGCAATGCATTTCTCTCCCCTCTGTATTGCACATTAGCTAATTGGCCATTTCAGTATGGCCAGAAGAAATATAAACATTTGGACACTTTTTTCACAATGACAAGAGAAGATAATATACAGGAACCCATGAGCTAGCTATGTTTAGGAAAATCACCATGGGGTTAAGATGACGCACTGATGTAATGCAGTTGATGGTTTATGAGAATTCCTTCAGCCCAGCTTCAGCTGCATAAGCACAAGCACAATCCTTGCTGGCAAACAGGCAGCAGGGCCCAGTGGGTTCATTTTTTCTGGGTTCCATGACTAACCCTTCGGTTTCTACCTCTCAAGGGATGAGAGGGCTGGGAAGGGGTGGGAGAAGGCTTCACAATGAAATTTTCTGTGGAAACTTTTTGAGGCTACAAATAGTAAAAGGGAAAATCCAGAAATAGTTTAGGAAATTAGTCATCTAATACTAAATGTGTTCAGTCACAGTTTCATGTTCCACTGTATGGAACTTTTCAAAAAATGGACATGTGGAAAGATCAATAATCATTTGTGTAAGTGTCAGAAATGCCTAGTTTCATGTCCAAAAAGAAGAAAAAGAATTCTCATTCATTAAAACTTTGTCAACATAGTTTCCATGATGGAAATTTATACTCTGGAAACTGGGAAACATCTTGACATTCTCTACTTCTGCTAGTTTTATAATACTAAATGCCAATAATTATTTTGTTCTTTAATTCTATTATTTAAAATCATAGGAATATGTAATCTATTAAAATCATTTTTCTAATGCACACATGCACAAACATTCTAAAGCTATCCATTCATATATGCCTACCAGCTTTTATTTAATGTGCTAAAGGAGAATTAAAATGGAAGAAAATGGTAGCTAACTATTTCTATTCCCATATTATGAGGCCAACCTACCATTATAATTAGGCCAACCTTAAGACAGTTGCCTCTCTCTTTCATGTTTTATTAACGTGTATCTTTAAAAATAAAAGGGTTTGGGGGATTAAAATGTAAAACTTGATACTTTTTATAAAATGTCTTTGGAGCCTTAACAAACAGGTAGTGTCAGCTTCAAGACGGGAGAAGCTTGGGGAGAAGCCTTGAGCTTTAGAAGAGACCCAGATCATGTTTTTCCAAAAAGCCTTCTTGTTTGTGTTCCCTAGGCAGTGAAATCCAATTGGCATTGATAAAAAACTTTTTGTCACCTGAGAAAAGGGGTCCAGCAAATATTGCATAGTTAGACTGAAGACACTTCTGATACCACACCAAGGTGTCCCAGCATCCTGCGGAGCTGATGCAACACCAGGCCACTGACCACCACATCGACCCCACACATCACACATGATGCTCAAGTGGTTTACACTTGTGCAAGATGCTCACACTTGCATGTGTGTGCACATCGCCATGCCATGTGATTGGGAGGCAAATGCTGAGCTTGAATTTCTAACATGCTCTAGGCAGTATCATTGCTGGCTCCAGGGCCACATTTGGGGTTGGCAGTTTAAAACTCAGGATCCCACTTACCTTCTACACCAAGACTTCTGCAGACTGGACAGTCCCTTAGTTGGTGTAGTCACATGAGACATTGTCAAGTACAAAACCCATTCAAATTCACTTCTAACATCCTCTGGTTTTCCCAGGCTTCTCTCTTCATCCTGGCAAATGTCATATTTTTGATACTGTCAGAGGAGAAAACATTTCCATCTGTCCCCAGCCAACTTTGCTGTGGCTGGCAATGCTTTACACTAGCACCTAGGTTTGAGGAAAGTTGGAAAGATAGATCTCTGGCTTCCCTGGCCCTGTTTTTGTTCACAAAGCAATGGTCGCCAACAGAACTGTCACCCTTAACGCACAGCAGCAAGGGGAATGATGCCTCCATTATGCACAGACAAAAAAAGCCTCTGCTGCAGTTGATGCAGTAAGGAAAATCAAGTACAGTGAAGCATAATTGAGATTTCTAAGGAAAAGGTCTACTTCTACCTAGGAAGCCTTATTATCTGGAGATGCACTGTTAATATACTCTCTCTGGTGAACATCAGCATGCTACTTAATCTCTTGAGATGTACTACTCTCATGTGTATCAGAGAATGATATTAACTACTCTGAATTAGATCAGATTAAATGTAGTGTGTGTTAAACTATCTAGCTAAGAGTTTATATAAGAGTCAAATTCAGTGACTGGCATGCTGCAAAAATAACACTACATAATAATACAACGTATTGCATTGTGTGTGTTTATTGCACTTCTAATTTCCATTGATCTATGCAGATCAAACTAAATCCATGACAGTGTTACTTGGGACACAATCCATGTGGTCTTGGTTAAACAGTCTTGTTCTGCTGTCCCCCTCACCAACACCAACACCTAAGCTGTTGGAATTGCTGGCAGACTTCAAAAGGAATTGGACCACTAAGAGTGAAGTACTGGCTTTGCAAATTCAAACTGAAAAAGGAGTACAAACATTCCAACCAACTACAATAACAGACTTTTTACTAGCTAAAGTAATGGAAATACCATCACACCACTGGCTAGAAATCTTCATGTCCACTAACTAACAGAATCAGTTTTGAACTGATAATCTTACACATGTTCAGCATAACAGGATTTGACTTAAACTAACTTGAGTATCTAGAGTTTACTTAATTAAATCATTTACTGCATTACCATTGATTTGAAATATGCTGAAAATATTTGTTAACCATGTTATGAAAACACATCTTACCAATTTCTAATAGTTAAATAAGCTTTCTATTTGCAGTGCTGGGGATTGCTAAGTGAGCATACCACTGAGTTATAGCCTCAGCTCTTTTTAGTTTTTATTCATATTTTATTTTACTTTGGGACACATTTTTCACTAAATTGTTCATCTGGCCATAAACTTGCTATTTTCTTGCGTTAGCCTCCTGAGTGCCTGGAACTGCAGGCATGCACCAACACACCTATATTAAGTAAGCATTGGCATTACTGTTCCATAACGTAAAACCTGTTTGGCTTGAAGTTTGTTTCTTTTTTGTTTTGTATAGAATTCAAGGATAACACATTTTAGCCCATAAGCATATTTTCAGTTGGCATGCGAGTAAATTTGTTTCATTTAAATAGAATACTCGATCTTATTTACTCTCATGCTAGACTTGTGTAATTATACCTGTCAGGAGCAAGGAAAACAATTACACAAAGATATTGATGCACTTGAAAGCATGTTATCTTTTACAGCATTACTGTGGGAACTCATAAACTTATTCAAATGATTGTGAAATTGCTCAAAATAGTTTTAGAGTTTTTCTTTGGGAATGAGAAGCCTAAGCATAAGCTGTATAAAAGTTATACTATTTTGTGACTAATCTCTAGAACAGCAATAACAATATCAAAATGATTTAATTTGCTTTGCAAATGCTCTACACAGTAAAATTATATTTGCTCTAATTTGTAGAGTTTTATTTAAAAACAAAAAACTGAGCATATATTACTTCTATAATAAGTAAATTAAAAGTTAGGATAAAAACATCCTCAAATATAATCACATTTGACAAACTGGAGAGAAGGAAACAATTTAAGATGGTGATGAAGGAACTTAAAGTAATTGTAAAACTAGACTTGGAAAAATATTAACTTCCTTGAGAGAGAAACTAAATTTGAAAGTGAATATAAAACAACAAAATTGACCTTCTATATATAGCATAGAGGACTGTCCAATGTTATAACTCATCTTCCAAACACATGAGGCCAAGGGCCCATTTAGGTCCAAACCATACCAAGATAGAAGCTCTCAAGGCACCACTCCACAGATGGCTTCCTAAGAAGAGGAGAAGGATCTGCACAGAAGAGAGGATAGGCTCAGCACTGCCCAGTCATGGATAACCCAACAATAAAAGGGAAAGCAGCCTATGGTTTACTCCTTGGAACTGCTTAACCTTCATCCAATCAAGAGAAACAAATAGGAAAATCCAGACAGTAAAATATTCTACAAGATAACTGGCCCAGACTCTTCAAAAATGCTGAGGTCATGAAAAGCAAATAGACAAGGACACTGAAATGGTATCATGGCCAAATGCAATGCATGATCTTTGATTGAAGCAAAAGTAGAGAGCAAGTTATTAGCGGGTCTGTCACAAGGCTTTGCTTGCACCACAGTCTGTAATGGGCACCACAGTCTATTTGAACTGATTTGAATTAATGGCCCCAAGTTTTTTTCCATCTACTTTAGTAAATGCAAACACTGCAGGACTTCTGGTCAGAGGTGCCTTCCTTTTTGCAGATGTCAAATGTGTAAACTACATTTGAAGAGATGTCAAATTCTATCAGGGCAGGGTATGAGGCCATGGCCACAGTGACCGAGTTCTCCACACTGAAGAAGTACACACCTAACTGTGTGACCTAAACTTTTATCTTTCATTTATTTGTGAAGAACAATTTAATGAACAATTCTTGGGTGAGAAATAGGAAAGAGTCTGGAAAGTGCTTTATATAGCAATTGAGCTCTTAAATCCTGATAATGGTAGAATATTTGGCCTACAGAATAACACTATTCATGGATGATGTTCCTATCATACTTGAGGGCTAAAATTTCTGGAGGATTCCAAGTGAGACTTCTGGACACCATGACATTCTGATGGAGAATGCTATTCTCATTATCATTTTGTCAGGACTACATAATTATCTAGGCTACTGAATCAGAAAGTGTGTTCTAATGATACATAACCCAAAGAATGATAAAGGAATTTTTAAACTTAAAAAAAAAAACCTTTAAGCTTCCGAGTAGACAAAATTGTACTAGACATTTATTGAGAACTTCAGTAAGTTCTGAAGCACATTTTTAACTGTTCCTAACTGCACATCACCTGTATGAAATTTCACATCTGATCTTTTCTCTCTCAGGTTACCATGTTAAGCAGCCAGGGTGGAAGTATTCCACAGCTGTTTCCTGGCTTGCTTATGCCTCTTCTAGGTTCTCCTCCATGCTCTGCTCTGCAATGATCATTGCATCACTTCTGCTGTCCTCAGAAGAAGCCATCCACTCTCCTGCTTTCTTCTCAACCTTTTCCCTTCCCTTTGCTCCTCACACCAGCTCTTGGAAGACTCAGAGCCCTTCTTAGAGTGAGAGCATCCCTACGTCAGCAGGAAGTGCCAGCTTACTGTGAAAGCCAGAAGAGGAAAACCAGAAAAAGTAAATCACAAACTGGGTGTGGTGATGCACACCCGTACTCTCAGCCCTCTGGCAGGCTAAGGTAGGAGGATTTCAAGTTCCAACCCAGTGTGTGCAATTTCACAGCTTAGCAAAACCCTGCCTCAAATTTTAAAGAAAAGGGAGCAGAGAGTACTGAAGATGTATTTTGGTGCAGAAGCCCAGGAATCAGTCCTCAATAACACACACACTCACACACACACACACACACACACACACAGGGAGAGAAAGAGAGAGAGAGAGAGAGAGAGAGAGAGAGAGAGAGCAAATCATAGACCTTTTGATGCTGCTATGTGACCCTCCAGGCCCTCTCTATGGCTGATGTAATTCCAGTAGAACAGTGGTAGCATGGGTCACAGCAAGCCTTCCTGTCAATCATGGGCTAAGGATCAATCATCTCTTCACCACTCATTAAAGGTCCTGGTCCTGCACAGGACCTGCCTAACTCCTAAACAATAGCTACAGTCTAAGAAGTAGCCCATAATCAGTTCTTGGGGAAATCTGTACAGGCATGGAAACACCTCAAAGTATCCAAAAATAACCTTTGGTCATGGATGAAGGCATTATCTGTTCATTATCTACTCATCCATATGCGTTGCACCTCCTGGATACAACTATAACAAGAGGCACTATGGGAAAGGAATGTACAGCTAACAAAGATCTGACTCAGCAGGAGCTGTCAGATACATCTGATAAACATTGCTTTCTTGTCCTTCTATATCTGTATGACTTGTTTAACTCTTTGTTCGTGATACACAACAACCCATACCCGTGAGACTAACCTGTTTCCTGGTATGGGTCACCATAGTAGCAATTGCCTAGATAACACTGACACTCTTGAAGTCATCTCTCAGTTAGAGGTGCTTTGTAAGAAATCATACTGAAACTTAGCAGCTTAAACATGAACAACTATTAATTTGTTCATGATTCTACAATTTGATTTGTTCATGATTCTGTGATATGGCAGGGCCTCTTGGGAACAGCTTGTCATGCCTCCATTTGACATTGGTGGGGCAGCTCCAGTAAAAATGGATGAGACACTTCCAAGATAAGCATGCTCACAGAGTTGGCCTATTGGTGTTTGTTGTTGCCCATGTTGACCTGGGGCTACTGACTTGAGACTTGGGTTTCCCTCTGGGTGACTTCTCCAAGTGGCCAAGGTGGGCTGCACACCATGGTAGTCTTAGGGCAATTGGAATTTCTGTATGGCTGCTGGCTTCCTTTAGATCTAAATGCAGATACTTCTAGACTTTCATATGGATTGGGTCACGATGTTGTGAAGCATCACTTCTACCACATGCTCTGGTGAAGGTGAATGGCAAGGGCCCAGGTCAAGGGCAGGAAGCGAGTGCCAGCTGGTGTGACTTACGGGATGGGGCTGCCAGTGCATCAGGGTTATCATTTGGGTAGTCATTAAGAAAAGGTTAAATCAGACCAGTTTACACTTAGCAAGAGAGGCAAAGGTGTACTGTTACTGGTAAGTTTTCCATACAAAATGCTTATATTTTTAAAATAAAATTTAATATTTCAGGAGTAACATTTTCAGGTCCAAAATGAAGAAATGGAATAGCTCATTTGGTACTGATTCCGGGTAGTTTAAATGTTGCACTGAATGCTTCATCTCTAGGTTGTTTAATTCAAGTTTAGGGGTGAGGGGTGTGAGGACAGTCAGCCTCCTACTCAGCCAGTAGGCTCAGGGATGTGGGAGATTTGGAGAGAGCAGACCAGAGTGGCCAGGCAGCCCACCGAAAGGAGGGTGGCTCCGGTGAAGCCAGGTGGCATGGACATCACTGAGATAGGCCAGACTCCAAAGGAATGAATGTGGGAGAAGGGCATAAACCAGACAGAAGCAGCTGTTTCGTGTTCTGTCACCTTCCAGGGAGCAGAAAAAAAGCTATTGTCGTTTCAAATCACAGAAGTTACACATTCCTCTTTTGGGTGAAGGGAGGATTTGATGCTCATCTAAGACACTGGTGAGAATTCTTGCATTGAGGATATTGAACTTGTTACGGTGATGGGAAAGAAGCTCACCTGCTGGTTGGGGTTACTGATTTGTGTGCCCAATGGGGTGCTCTCTCCCCCCGTCATTGAATGCTGTGCTAAGAAATAAGATGGCTACATATTTTTACCCCTGGATACCTGGGGCCCCTGAGTACACTGTATGATAGATTTTGCACTCCTATTTGATTTTCAAACCTGTAGAGTCTGCTTTTCTGGTATTCTTCATGAATACAGTAATATGGCCCTGTTACTATTACCCATTTCTGTTCCAGTCATTCAGTAAGCAAAATTCCTAAATCTCTGCTTTCTCTCAGTAGAATCAAATACCTACCATAACTAACTTTTAAAGAAAAAAAGATTTATTTTTGATTCACAGTTTTGGAACTTCCAGACCAAGACTGGATGGATTTATTGATTTGGGCTTCTGCTAGAGGTGCCAGACCTCCATGGCAGGAAGCACATGCCTGAGCAAACAGCTTACGTGTTCACCAGGAGGTGAAAGAGAAAGAGCAGGAGTCTGGAATCCCATAGTCCCTGTCAAGAGCAGACCCAAGTTGATGTGAGGACTGAGGGCTTCCCACTAGCATACCTCCTGCAGGTCCCCAGCACCTCCCAGTAGCACCATCCTGAGACCCAGCCTTCACTGCACAGAGCTTTGGGAGACATTCAGATTCAAACACAGTTTGTCTAAGGGTCGTGCCTTGATTTTAGGTTTGAAACCCTGGCTAAGTTTTACAGTATGTATGCTAAATTGTTAGACAACTAACATAGCTTGATAGCTTAGGTGACAGGAGTGTCACCTAGATTTTAAATAAGGATTATATTTGGGGATTCCAATATAGAGGATTATACCTAGGGGCCATCCCTGGGTATAAAATGAAAACAAAGAAATATAAGTTGTGGAAAAAACAGTAATGTGAATTAATTTTGTGAATGTTGGAGGTGAGAGACTGAATGTGATCACCATGAGACATGCCCTTCTTTGTAGACAGGCTCACTTTTCTGATGGGCAAAATAATTCCTTCCAACCCATGGTCTCCTGTGGCTGAGGACTGGCTTCCTGTAAAGCCAAGAAGCTTCCTGAAGAGCAGAATCTGCTCCTCTGACTAACCCTAAATGATACATCCTTCAAAAATAAAAAAGAGGGGCTAGGGATTTAGCTCAGCGGCACAGCGCCTGCCTGGCAAGCGCAAGGTCGTGAGTTTGATTCCTGGTACCGGAGAAAAACCAAAAAAAAAAAAAAAAGACATTTTTTCTCCCTAAAAAGGAAAAAAATTTACCTCCAACAAATTGCATTACAAGAAACCCTTAACTTAAAAGGAAATTACACAGCTAGAAACAAAAAATTATTTACTCCAGAAAATAAAAGAGGGAACAGTTCAGGTGGAAGAGGGAATGACTTCATTTTATGAGGTCAACATAACCTTGATTTAAAAAAAAAGCTAAACAAAGACACTATAAGAAAATTGCAGATGTCACCATTCTTCATGCACCATAGACATAAAAGCTGGTGACAAAAATATCAGTAAACCAAACCAAGGCATTTATAAAAAGAAGACTATATCTTGACTAAACAGGGGCTATCCCAGGAATTCATGGATGGTAATGGATGAGTTTAACATACAAAAAATTGTTTGATGTAATTAGTCACATTGTCAGGAAAAATATCTTTTAAAATCTGATATAACCATCTTGTTAGATACAGAAAAAGTACTGGATGAAATTCAATACACATTCAGGACAAAAACTCTCAGAAAACTTGAAATAAAGTGTAGGTTAGTTGTAAAATGAAGGAAACAAACCTACATATATGATATGCAGCATCTTTAGCATGCACAATTTATCTGAAGATTGAGGGAGGTGGGAAGGAGGCTTAAAAGTCACATAATCTGTGATGCCAGACACCTGAAAGTGTCCTAGCCTACTGAGGCAAACCATTACTTTCCATGTAAGTTCAAGGGCACACAACCCTAATGAGAGGTCTCAAAATCACAAAGCATATTCAAGCAGTGTTCGTTGAATTAATAGGGAAAACTAAGATTAGAAAAGAAAACATGTTAGCTCTTTGGGGAAGATATTTAGAAGGGGGATTGCTGGTTCAATTTCATTTCTATTTTTAATTGTTTGAGAAATCTCTACACTGATTTTCCATAGTGGTTGTACTAGTTTATATTCCCACCAACAATTGTAGAAGGGCTCCTTTTTCCTCATATCCTCACTGGCATTTGTTATTATTTGATTTTTTGATGATGGCTATTCTTTCTAGGGTAAGGTGCTGTATCAATGTAGTCTCAATTTGTATTTCTCTAATGGTGTTATAGTCGGGAAATGATTTAATACAGGACACATAATTTATAGGATTAGTTATAATAGTCACCCAGAGAGTCAAATACAAAAGAGTGCAGGAAATCTGTCCACACACTAGAGACCCAAAGAATCCAGCTGAGGGCCTGGATTCCATGGTAATGTCCTGCACGCATCCAGCTGAAGATCTAGAGCCTATGGCAAAGTCCTCCAAGAGTCCAGCTGGAGGCCTAGAGCCCATAACAATGTCTCTTGCAAGTCTATTTCATGGATCTGTGCTGAGAAGGCCCAAAGGTCAGTAGTGGAAGCTAGAAAGTCTGGGCCAACAAGATGAAGGATCTGTGCTAGCAGGCTGAGGGATCTGCACTGGAGCCAGGAATCAACACTCAAAGTAAGGACCAGAGCTCCCCCAAAGTGAACTGCAGCCATCCTCAGCAACAATGAGGACCCGACCTCATCTGATGATGAGAACAGCCAAGTTCCTATCAAGAAAGCCAGCTCAACAAATTTCTCCAGGAAAATCAACAGCACTCCTTCTTCCTCTCCAGTTCATTTTTTTATGCTGTTGACAACAATCCTCAGGTGGGCCTTCCACACCCAGCACCATGCTAATTCAGTTCAGCTGGGTGTTACAAATTGACCATCAGTTGTCAATCCATCACAAATGGCCGGAAGTTGAACATTTTCTCATGTATTGGTCATTTGTACCTCTTCTAAGAAGTGTTTATTCATTTGAGTTGCCCATTTTTTGATTCTGTCCTTTATTTTTGGGAGTCTAATTTTCTTCAGCTCTGAGTAACATTTTTGTTATTCTTTTAAGATCATGATACCCAGTATATTAACCATTATTAGTCCCTAAAACAACAGAAAAAAGAAAGTACTTGAAGAAAATGTAGTATGAATAGCTCAGAAAAGGGATCAAGAAAAGATTTTGTAACACTTTTCACATATACTAAGATGCTAATATAGGAGATGAGAACTCAGATTCTGTGGTAAAGTAGCATCAGCTAAAATGACACAAAGGCCTTGGGTTGGAGTTCCCCATATGATAAATGCTGTAATCCATCAACACTGTGAATGTTGCTGCCAAATGCAATGGATTTTCCAATGGTAAGGCTCTTCACTATGAGAAGCAGCACATGCAGCCTTAGTAATCATGTGTGACAAGTTTTGACTTGTTTGGTGCAGTCAGTCGGTTACGAGCTGTGGCTGAGAAAAGCTGTGTATTGAAGTGTGCTGTAAAGCATGCATCATGAACAATGCATTTCACTGGAGTTTCAAGATCTTGGTGCTTCAGATTCCAGCTTTTTAAGAAATTAAACTTGGCTCTGTGACCAAGGTTCACAGTTCTCAGTGGAAATCACCCAATTCTTTCTGGCAAAATATGTGTCAGTCAAGATCCAGGTGATGTTGACTGTATTTTTCTACCTTGATGGAATCATGCAAGCTGAGTTTGTAGTCAGAAACACTACAATGAACTCTAAATATTATAAGGGAATATTAAAGCATTTAAGAAATAATGTGCATAGAAAACAGCCTGAAAAATGAACATTCTTAGCCTCCATCAGGATGATGCTCCATGTTACATGCACACTGGTGTGACAAATTCTGTCTAATAAAAACATTACGCTGTGTCCTCATCCGCCTTATTCACTAGATCTGGCACCTTCTAGCTGGTGCACCTTCCAGCTCTTCTCCAAAGTCTAAATGACCATGAAAGTTGAATGGATTCAGTATATCAAGGCAGGCACAACAGAATGCAACTAAAGACACTTACACTCCCGACTGCTTCAGAAAGTGACAAGAATAATGGGATAAGTGTGTTTGAAGAGAGACAGGAGTATTGTGAGGAAAATTAATGGCCATTCACCTTCTACGGTAATAAATTTTTTAAATTTGAACATTCACTGTACTATATTTTTGTCACATCTCAAAAGATAATAAGAATTCCCAGGAACATGTGTTTGAAAATCATATCCTCAGTTATCCACTCTTCAGATTCAGATTTTGAGGCAGGATAATTGTTTCTGTTGAACTGTCTTTATCAACTAAATTTGAGAAGCATTGGGTTAGGATGTATGGAACAGTGCTTATGACAACAAAGCCCCTGTAAAATTCTTCTAAATGTGAGAGAGATATACATAGTATTTTATCATTAAGGACAATATTTGTGTTTGGTTTTGATAAATAATCTTAGTTAAGGACATTTCCACATATTCCTACTGTATTAAAATATTCCTTTTTAAAAAAATCAAGATAGTGAATTTTTGCATAATGCCTCTTGGTTTCCAAAAAATACTATTTTTTAAAAATCCTATAGCAGCTATAATTATATAGTAGAAATATCCAAAGGTTGAGGCTTCTTAGAATAAACTTACATGATCATGACTTTTTAAAATAAATGTACTGGACTTATAAGATATGCTTAAAAATTTTGCATCACTAGGTTTAAAGTGAAATTGATCATTAGTTTTCTGTGTCATCTTCCTCAGGCTCTGTAATCAGAATTACAAAGGCTTCAATTAAGAGAAAAATTCCCAACATCACGCATACTCCTAAAAAACACAAGTAATAATCTGTCCCTTAAAATTTTCCTAATACATCACTCGAATTATTTGGAAGCAGATGCGTTGTTACCATTTGATGAATTTAGCAGGTAAAATCTGTGTATGATGAGCAACGAATTTCAAGCACGTGGACTAGCAAGTGGAAAGTGGTTACTTTTATTGAAGATCATGGGAACTTGTGTCCAGGGCAAGTCTGTGCTGATAAAAATGTGGCACAAACAGAAGAACGATGCCAGTGTGACTGGAATGCAAAAGCACTGCACACAGATAGCTGCACATAGCACAGGCACCAGTCCCCAAGTAACCCAGGTTTCCACAATTTAAAAGATCTGCACCCTGGCTTAGGTACCTCCCACCAAGTCTCTAAGGATGCTTGACAGGAATGATTGACAGAGTGCTGAGTCATCCTAGGGCTCTTGACACACATGCCAGGCCTAGAATTCACTCTGCTCTTCATTACATGCATGATAGGTAGTGCATATTTATGAACCCTTGATCAGGTTGGAGTAGGGTGAAGGTGGCTGAAGGTCACATTAGGAGACCAAAACCCATTGTTCTGTCATCTAGAGCCTCAGCAATTACTGGGTTTTGTTGTTGTTGTTGTTGCTGTTTTGTCTTTTTGAGACAGGGTCTCGCTAAGCAGTTCAGGCTGGCCTTGAGCTCACTTTGTAGCCCAGGCTGGTCTTGAACTCACAACTATCCTCCTGCCTCAGCCTCCCAAGTGCTGGGATTACAGTCATGTACCACCATACCCAGCAATTACTAGGGTTTTGTTATGCCATTCTCTACCTCTCTTAGGCCAGTGGAAGGAGGAATGGCCCAAGATGCCATTTAAAATTAAACAGGTAGAAGTGAGTGCCTTCCACAGCTTCATCGCTTCTGACTGTGCTAGTGTGACTACATCTCCCATCCTTCTCACTACCAGCTCTTTTGGGGTTAGGACTGATAGTAACCAAGGCTTGGGCCAGTAGCCTGGACCCTTCTTATCTTAGTCCTGATCTAATATTTCTATTCATGGACTTCGTACATTTAAAAGTTTCACCTACCAAGCAGGCTGCTTTCTTAAGAAAAAAAAAAAAAAAAACAACTTTCTTCCATTTTATTCATATCTGAGCACACAAAAATCAGCAACAAAAATAACTTACAGCTATAAACCAAGATAAAAATAGCACTATACTGGCTAAATCCCAGGCTCAGAAAAAGAAATAGGCCATTCTCATTTGCCTGCACGACTTTGTTACTTATAAATGTTTCATCTCTATTAAGCTTCAAGAAGTATTGAAAATAACTCATAGCTTGCTAAGATTACCACTACAGCACTGGGAAGGGACAAAGACTTCAAACTGGAGGAGTGTTGCAGTTTAATTCTTATAATAACCTAGATAAGAAACCACAAAATAGAGGATAAGTTTCTCCAGGGAATTTTGCCCTGTCTGAGCAGGCTGTGGTAAATGCTTGAGCTTCTGCAGTTGACTGGAGGGGATTCCCTCAGGCAAACCCAGCAGGCAATGGAAAGCCAAAAATGAAGGAGGGCTCTGTGTTTCCTAGATCTCTTTGAGATCAGTCACCTGCGCTGTCTCTGCACACCTTTGAGACTGCTGACCCCTGACTTCTACAGTGCAAACAGGTTCCACAGCAGAATGAATGAAGTATTTTGAATGAATGAAGAATAGGATCAAGTATTTTGCTACTGATTACTATTTCTCAGCAAGCCACAAATAAGGTTAGATTTTTTGATAGGAGACTTGCAGATATTTAAATTTGTAATGAAGAGTTTTAGAAACAAATCTTTATTTCTTCTTCTCAAGTTTACTAAACTGTTCTTTAAATGACAATAATTTACCCAGTTACTTACTGGAAGAATTAGCTCCCTTGCTTATAATGAAATTTTCAAAGATGGGAAATACATGTTTACTTTACTACTGAGAAACTGTTGATTTGGAGGAAAACCATAGCCTGTAGGGTGATGGTGAGCTTATTGTAAACAGTGTGTCAGAAAGCAAGAGCTGAATGAATGGACAGATATTACAGAAGAGGCGATGTCTGATGTCCAACTTTGGGAAGGGATTACTTTTTACAGGTATATTCTTGAACGCAACTCTCCCAGAGACCACAGAAAGCTGTGACGTATCCATGCTGCTCACTTTTTTTTTTTTTTTTTTTTTTTGATGGATAGAATATGCATTGAGTGTAGGAACCATGGCAAAACCTGCCAAGAGTCCTGAAACCAACTTATTGGAGGTAAAAGTATATGTTTGCTTGCTTGCTGCCATCAGTTCAGCCCTTGCTCCGTTTTGACTGAAGCTAGACTGCCATTCTGGTGGCAAAGTCTGCAGGAGTTTATGAATAGACCCAGAGTGATCAGGTGAAAAGGCAAACCAAACTGGTGTAACAACATGCGAATAAATTCCTCCACTGAAGGATCATCGATGAAGCTTCCTGGAGGGTATGAGAACTGGTTTCTCTCTCTCTCTCTCTCTCTCTCTCTCTCTCTCTCTCTCTCTCTGGCACCAAGAATCAAACTCAGGACCTCGTGCTTGCCAGGTAGGCACTGTGCCAGTAAGCTACATCCCCAGCCCTGGTTTTTCTTTCTTTGTCTTTTGAGCTCTGCAATGATGAATTTTATGTGTATACTTGAACATGCCATGGGTGTCTGCACTGTTTCAGGGCGTGTCTGGGAGGGCATTTCCAAATGAGGTTAACATTAGAGTCAGCGGAGGCAGTGAGATAGATTGCCCTCTGCTATGTGCACCTTCCAGTCCACCAGGGTCAGGTACAGAGCAAAAGGTGGAGGAAAGAGGAATTCACCCTTGCTTTCCTGCCTTCCTGGCTGACCTCAGGTATCACAGCTCATCTTCCTCAAGCCTCATACTGAACTGCATAGCAAGACCCTGTCTCAAAAAGACAAAAAAAAAAAAAAAAAGACAAATTCTAACTCAGTGCGTCTGGGCTGGGACCTGAGACTGCACTTCTAACAAGCTCCCACAGGTCTGTCATCCAATCTGAGAGGCAAGGTGGCTGGCTCCAACCAGCCCCAGGTTCCTGAAATTTGGAGGAGTCTGAGGGGAGGCAGTAATAAGCCAAAAAGTCTTTGGAAAACATGGGCTTTGAGTCTTAAATAGATCTCAAAGAGAAGAATTATTAAAGGTGCTTTAGAAATACTCTATTCATTCTCCTATAGTTTCCTTTTAAAATATGTACAAAACCAACATGATTAACTATAAAGTGCTTTCTCCATGAGTGTGGAATAGCTGTACTCCTTGTTCTGTCAGTGAGAAATCATTATGTCATGGTTAATATTATTTTCTTTTTTCTTGGGGCCCAACAAAATAATATGTATTGAATAATCACTAATTTATTAGATTGAAGAAGACATGACACAAATGTCAGGTCAACTTTAGTGATAATGTTGATCAAACCTTCTTCCTCTCTCTGGATTCTTTTGGTTATTATCATTCTGTCAACTAAAGAGAAATACATATTAAAATTCCCATGTGGAAGTTGATTTTTGTATTTCTACCATTTTTGATTTGGAGGATGGAATCAAGTCTAGGTGTTGGATGAGTTCAATATTTTATCATTACTAACAACTTTTGTCTCAAATAGTGCTGTTTTGCTGAAAGTCTATTTTCCTGGTGTTGGAATAACTATTCAAACTTCACTTTGCTTCGTGCCAGCTGGATTCCCTTTGCACTGTCTGTCCCTCCCTTCTGTGTCCTCATATGTGCAATGTGTCTCTTTATTGCTCCACCTATTTTATGTTCTTTTTCACTCCTTCTTACCTGATTTACATAGACCAAGAATCTGTTTATTCCATTTTCCCCTTCACATTCTTTCAGAGTTGTGCACACATTTATTTCTTCCCTTTATGGCTACTTTAGAAATAACAGAATGCATCCTTAACTTATTTACATCTCAAAGCAATTGTTACTTGCTCTCATCTCTTAGCCAGTGCAAGAACTTTATTTCTTTTAATTTTGCTGACAACCCCCTCCACTTTTACATGCTAGTTTTATTGTATCTTTGAACTTCTCATCATACAAGACACAATGATTGATGTTTCAGGAAGTCGGCATTATTTTAGATGGCACATATTTGCCAATTTTTGTTGCTTTTCACTCTCCTATATCTTTCACTATCTACTTGGCAATGTTTTCCTTAACCTAAAAACCATGCGAAGTCCTTTAGTGCACAGCTCTTGGCAGCCAGCTCTCATGGATTTTTCTTTTGTTTTGTTTTGTTTTTGTCTGAAAATAATTTTATTAACCTTAATTATTGAAGCATCTTTTCAATGGGCATATTTATCATCAGTTATGGCCCTCATCCCAATAAAGCCATCATGTAAATACCATTTGCCTCCTCTGCTACTGTTAAAATGTCAGCTGTCAATGACATGATACTCTACATGGAAGACCCCAAGAACTCCACCAAAAGGCTCCTAGATTTAATAAGCGAATTCAGAAGCAGAATTAGATACAAAGTCAACACTCAAAAATCAATAGCATTCGTGTACACAAACAACACACTAAGAGAGAAATTAGGGAAGCCATACTTTTCACAATAGCATCCAAAAAGTTGAACTACTTAGAAGTCAATCCAACAAAAGAAGTAAAAGACCTATACAGTGAAAATTACAGTACTCTGAAAAAAAAGACCAAAGAGGATTTCATAAAATAGATATTTCTTGCTCATGAATAGGAAGAACTAGCATTATGAAAATAACCATACTCCCAAAGTTGTTATACAGATTCAATGCAATCCCAATCAAAATACCATTAATACACCTCACAGTTCTAAAGAAAACATTCCTAAAATTCATCTGGAACTAGAAGAGACCCAGAATAGCAAAAGCAATCCTGGGCAACAAAGGAAGGCAGGAGGCATCACAATCCCTGACTTGAAAATATGCTACAAAGCTATTGTGATAAAATCAGTATGATATTGGCAAGAAAAACAGACCTGAGGATCAATGGAATAGACTAAAAGATCCAGCCACAACCACAAACACAGTCAACCACCTTATGTTTGATGAAGGGGCCAAACATGTTCAATGGAAGAAAGATAGCCTCTTTAATAAATGGTGCTGGGAAAACTGTCTCTCCACAAGCTGAAGACTAAAAGTAGACCCATATCTACCACCATGTACCAAACTAAAGTCAGAAAGGATTAAAGGTCTAAATATTAAAACAGAAACATTAAATCTACCGGAAGAGAAAGTAGGTCAAAATCTTGAAGATATAGGGGTAGGCAGAGAGTTTCTGAACAAAAACCAAACTGCATGGAAAATACTTCAAAGAATCAACAACTTGGATCTCATCTTATTGAAAAGGTTTTGCATATAAAAGGAAATCACCAACTGAGTAAAAAGAAAACCCATGAATTGGGAAAAAAATTTAGCCAACTGTCCCTCAGACAAAGGACTTCTCTAGAGAACATATAAAGAATTTTTTAAAAATCATATCCCCCAAATACAAATACCAATCCAAAAATGGGCATCTGAGATGAATGCACATTTCTCAGATAAAGAAATACAAATGGCAAAGAAATACATGAGAAAATGTTCAACATCATCAGGCATTTGAGAAATGCAAATTAAAACAACACTGAGATCCCATTTCACCCCAGAAATAATGGCTATCATCAAAAGCTCATCTAATAACAAGTGCCAGAGGGGCTGTTGAGAAAAAGGAACCATTTTCTACTGTTGGTGAGAGTGTAGACTGGTGCAACCACTGTGGAAATCAGTCTGGAGATTCCTTGGTAAACTAGGATTAGAGGTCCCATTCAAACCAGCTATTGCCTTTTTGGGTATTTTCCTAGAAGAACTGAAAACATCATACCACAGTGATGATACACATGCACCAATGTTTATAGCAGTGCAATTTGTTATAGCTATATTGTGGAAACAACCAAAATGCCCATCAACTGAGGAATGGATAAAAAGATATAGTATTTCTATACAGTGGAGTATTACTCAGCTATAAAGAAAGATAAACTAGAGGCTTTTATAGGTAAATGGATGCAACTAGAAACCATACTCATAAGTGAAATAAATCAGACTCCTGTGTAAACATCATAGTGCCTCCAACCTGAAAGAGTAAATAAAATCTGAAAGGTAAAATAAATACTGTGAAAGGGAAAGAAACTGCTCAAAAGGAAAGAACTGAGATGAGCAAAAAGAGAAAAGAAAGAAAGAAGGGAAAAATATATATACACAAGATAGCTAAGATAGTTGTACTACTAATTTCTATTGGCTTGCTCCCTGCCTATGAGCACTACCATTTGTCCCTTGTTGAAGATGATTCAGAGCCCCCTCCTGAATTCTGCTGCCCAAACCCTTCCCATACAGTAACTCCACGGCATTCAATAGTCTATGGCTGGGCCTGAAGAAGTCCACTGTACCCTCCCAATGAAACTGTAGGTCCTGGCTAGCAAGAGCTGGCAGAAGCTACAGGAGCACACCTGGAATTAGAGTGATCAAGGGAAGATAAGGTTGAGGTACTTAAAGTACTTTGAGTAGTTTCTCCTGATAAACCTTTTACGTCTGACCTTTTCTTGTGCAAGCTGCTTCTTGGAGGACCCAGATGACCTACTTCTTCCTTAGCCATCATTTCCTCCCACACACATAGATCCCAAGACCACTCTCTCCCATGCTAATCTGTGCTTTGAGTCTACATCCTGGCAGCCTGCTTGTCATGGTGTCCTGGAAAAACCTTCATTTCTGCATCATCAGTGCTCTCAGTCCTCCTGTCTCACTTTCTCCTAAGCAATTCCACACAACTTTTCATTTCCTTCTATTGTATTATTGTCTCTTCTTTGATGTCTTATATGCCTTCTTTCAGTTATTACTTCAATGTAATTATGTTTTCTTCTGGTTCCTCCAGCCCGCAGACAAATATTCACTCACATTTTCTGTTATTTCCAATACATCTTCGTCACTGGCCCTCACTGTTTGTGACTGTTCTTTTTGGAGGAGTATTTTTCATGTTAATGAGGACGGTTCTGTCTGGGTTAGCTTGCTAAAACTGTGTGGGGAAAGGACAAACTGAGGAGGAGAGCAGTGGCTGTGACTCAGGAATGTCCTCTGGAAGGATTTTCTCATCAACTTGGCATCCTTGGAGCAGGGAAACGTGTCTGCTCACCAATCCCAGTGACCTATCCCATGGTGAGAAAGCCCAGCCCTGATGTCTAGAGACAGTTGGGATATGTAATACTAAGCTGACTGTTCTGAGGATTCCTTCTCTGATCCTTTGTCTTTTGCAGAAAGGCAAGTGATCTTGATGGTTTCCCTCTAGCCTGGCCCACCTTCAGTGCCAAACCATTGATCTGAACTTTTAAGGTTTTCCACCATTTCATGGAGAACTATAGAAAAGACTTGTGCAGGTTGCATATGATTGGCAGTGACGTGCCTCAATTTAATTTGAAATTTAGTATATTTGGCAGCTATTTTCTTTAAATTAGGGGTTTTGGATATATTTTCAATGAAAGTAGCTTTTATTTCCTATTGCTCACTCTTTCTGTCATTTTAAGGTGGCCACTGGAGAAAGAATTGAATTTAGATTAGAATTCTGAAATAAGCTCATACAAAATATTTATATACAATTTTTATTTTAAAAGCCCCAAAATTCATTTGCACACTTTAACACATAGTTATACATTTGTGATATTTTCATTAGTAAGAAATTAGCAACCCAAATGAGCAGAGACACAAAGGAAAAGTTATTTAAAGTACAAAGATTTTAATATATATGAACATAAACATTTTTTGATTCCTGAAGTAGAAATTTAGATGTGGAAAGAGAAAAATCAGTTTAGGATAGCCTTGGAGAAACAAAACGGTTTCGAAACACCAGCAGTCATGGTCCTGTACACAGCGCTCCACATGGCTCACAAATACTGCCTGCAAGATGTGGTAGTGAAGGGAGAAACAGTGCCGTGGGAGCGAGTCCCCAGGAGGCAGGCCCCGCACCGGGCAGGAACAGCTGTCCCTAGCTCTCTTCATTACATGGAAGTTGGCTCACAAGATGGAGACGTTTGTGCAGTAACTGAGCCGAGGACACTTCACACAGTTCCTTTGCAAGGGTGTGACGCAGTTCAGTGTCTCAGCTGCGCTATACCTATCACGATTCACTGTGGACGCGGAGCAGCAGCAGCAGGAAAGCAGTGGAGACCCTACCGCCTTCTCCCTTCACGCTTGTCCAGCATCTACATGCCGGCTCACGACCAGCAGCTTTTGGGGACTTTCGCTATCAGAATGACCACTTAGAAAAGAAAGAAAAATGTTGGTGACTCAAACCAGACTCAGCACCTGGCTTGTAAATTAAGAAACAGTTATTTTGGCCAAAAAAAGAAGACAGAAACAGTAAATTTTTTTTTTTTCGGAAATGCAAATTAAAAGTGTAACTGTAATTCCTTTTATGGAAATACAGTTAATTTCAGTGTCTTTCACACCGGTTAGAAAAAATTGTTTAAACAATTGAAGTTAAACTAGGGGAAATCTAACCCACTGAGACAATCACAGATTAATATATTGCACGCTAAAGAATAACTTACAACTTTGAATTCTCTCTAAGGAATTGGAAAATCTTTTTGTTTAAGTGAAAGTGAAAGCATGCAGCAATGACAAACCTCACAGCTTCTTGGGTGGCAAAGTCTTTCCTCATTTAGTGCCAGTATGGGTAGTTGTTACCTAATGAAGAAAAAGGGTCTTAGTGTCTGTGATTAAGGATCTCGGCAGGAGGTGATTGTCCTGGAATATCTGTATGGCCCTAAATGCCATCCAAGTGTGCTGACCAGGACAGAAAGAGAAGTAACACAGAAGAAGGCCCAATGTGGATAAGGCAGGGACTGAAGTGCTAAACAATGCCAACAGCACGGGAAGCTACTCAGGGCAGCTTGCCCTAGAGTCTAGAGGGAGCATGGCCCTGCTGACCCTGTGATTTCGAACCCTGATGGGTAAGTTCTGGCTTCAGGAGCTATTATAGAAGAAATCTGTCATTTTAGGCTACCAAGTTTGTGATAGTATGGCATGGTAGCAACAGGGAACTAATATACATTATTTTTCTGTAAATATGGTATGGTTTTATTTTATCCTCTCATTGCTAAATTAAAATAGATGTCACACAAAAAAAGCTAGCATAAAACCTAAAGCAAGTATTTTCTAAAATTTGACAATGTTTTCATTAAAAACTTTTCTTTTGTTAAGTGTGTATAAAAGCCAGCCTGTGATTATATGGTGCCAATATCAGTTTTCTAATTTTGATAAAATACTCATTATACAAGTTGTTACCATTGAGAGACTGGGCTTTTTGTACTATTTTTGCAATTTCTTATGAGTCTATACTTACTTCCAAATAGGAAGTTAGAAAAAGCCAGCCTTTTCTTTATTTTCTCTTAAGAATGTCATCTGGAGCTGGGAGTGGTGGTGCATGCCTGTAATCGCAGCACTCTGGAGGCTGAGGCAGGAGGATCGTTGCTAGTTTGAGGGCAGCCTGGGCTACAAAGTGCGCTCAAGGCCAGCCTGAACTGCATAGTGAGACCCTGTCTCATAAAAGAAGAATGTCATCTGGTCATCTATTGGTTGTTAGTCGTTTCAGAGATGAGCAAATGAAAAAGTAAATGGTCCATTTTCTTTTCAAAAGAGAAAGACAGGGACTTATGAAATGATAGACCTATATATTCAAATTTTCCAGAAGCAATAGCAAAATGTGGATTGAGAACAGGGTTTGCTTTGTGACCATGTTCCACTTGTAGGAGTGCAGCACAGCCACTCTGCTTTCTACCAGTTCCAAAAGCATGGTGGTTAATATGGCATGATTTTCACATGCTGGAAACTGGTGTAGCAATCCAGAGTATATCCTGCTCCATCAGGCCCTGGGTTTTCCATCCAGGAAGACAGTTTCTTTCTTGGAAGTGATAGTAGAAAAGACCAGAATCACTCAGAACCTTCAAGGAGAGATGTGCTTCCTTCTTTCCTACAGTTGGATGCTGACTGGATAACAAAGGTGAAACTGGTATTTCCAGTCCCCAAGAGTAAAATAGCCCAATGCAGCAAGATTCCTGATCCTCATGGTGATAAGTTATACCTGAAAATAATTTGCTGTTCCTTCTCTACCTGATGCCCAGTTCTGCCAAGGTTCAGACAAGGAGCTAAATGCATGTGTGCTGTCCTAGAATTTTGACAAAATAAAGCCTAATACTTAGAGAAATAACTGAACACTAGGCTCTACATTATATAAAATAATGTCTAGTGTTTCCTTTCATAGTACATTTTCAGTTACTAAACTTATTCATTCAATAAGTGTTTACTATATTACAGACATGGCTTATGGCACCCAGGACACATCTGTGAACACCACTAAAACTCATCCATGCCTTTTGAAACGTACATTAAATAGGAAGAAAAAATAGAAATAATAAACATAAGCAACAAGGATTACAGTTCTGTATAAGGTAATAAGGGAAAGGCACACTAAAAAGATGAGCTCTGGAGAGACTTTAGTGGGTAAAGAGGTGGGTCATGAATCTGTAGAAAGGCTTGCCAAATACGAGGGCCTGTAGGTGGTCCCTTGGTTGGAGCACACTCAGGGACATGCAGAGAGACTCCTGTTCTGGAGCATGTGTGGGTGTGGTGGGGGCTCTTTCCAACAAATGGAAGAATTGGTCCACTTAAGATCCATAGGTAGCAATGAGGCAGGAAAGAGCATGGAGACATCCCAGACTTCAGCTCATAACAGATATGATGCCTCCTGGTTCTTGGAGACCACAAAAACATCCTACTCAACAGTACTTCTTTAACAAGCTGATATGAGCCTAAAATATGCCCTTGTACTTTTTTTTATCTCTGACAGGAGCCCAAGGACCATGCTCTTGAGCTACTTTAGAGTAACCAAAAGTAACCCGCGGTCATTTTAATATCATTAGTATTGTGACTTTGGCAAGCATACTGGTTCCATCTAGGCCCAAATAAAGTAAAGAAACTCTCCCTCCCCACACGAAGGTAGAGACTTCCAATTAATTGGAGAAAATCATGAGTTACCACCCCTGGCCACTCCCCAAATTCTGGGACAACAGAAGAAAAATCAACCCTGACACTCACTGAAGTTACCATCTCTCTACCCAGCCTCCATCCTTGAGGATTTATTTTCATTACTGACAGATGCTACCTCTGAGCTCTTTCTGCTTGGAACTCTCCCAAGTATACTTTAACCTCTAACCTAAAACAAATAGGGCTACTCTGAGTCAAACTGGCTTTAGAGTTTTCCCATTGGCCAGCTCTCACTCTGTAGAGTGTATTTTCCTTTACTAAGACCTCTACCTTGCACACTACTTTTGAGGGTTCTTCTTAATTCTTTGGAATAAAAAGAGCCTAGGTATCAGGTGAGACTGATGCCAATTGTCAGTAACAGGAGTGGGACAAGTTCACCTCAGGCCCTAGTTCTCAAACCTTACCCAAGACATCCTGTTTAACATGCAGAGGACAGGGCTTCTGTGGTGGCAGAGAGAAAACCTCAGCAAATCCATTTCCCCCCAAAAGAAACTGTGCAACTAGAAACATAACTAAGCAAAAATCACCTTTTGAGACTCTGGAAATGAACCAGAAATATAGTGAGAAGGGTTAACTTAAGAAAACTACTCAGTCTTGTGTGAGTAACCCAAAGTATAAATAAGGAACAAAATGGAGGATAGATATTGGGAAATAGGAAGAACTTGTTCAAATGGGAAGGGGAACAAGGGATGGGACAGGAGGAAGAGAAGGAAGGAAATAGGGATTTTTTAAAAAGAATTGAAGAAAAAAAAAATGGAAACAGAGCTTGTGCAAATGGGGAGGAGAATGGTTCAGGGAGGGGAGGGGAATGGGAAAAAATAAGGACATATTATGTACAAGTACAAATTTGCCATGATGAATGTGATTATTATATATGGCAAACATGTATTAAAAATACATTAATTAAAAAGAAAAGAATAGTAAAAGTTTGTGGCACTTTTGCCTGGGGCTGGTCCACCCACACATTCCAGTTCTCAGGGAGTTATTTGTATCAGGACATGAAAACCATAATTTTGGCTCCTAGAGGCCAATGACATGATGGGGAGTAGAGAACAGAAATAATTCCATGTCCCTGGAGATTCTGGGGAAACAGTAAGCCCAGGGACAAAAGGATGAACAAGAACAGGCTACAGTTAGTCTGGGCTCTAGGTCTTGTTGGAACCAGCTGATGGCCTCAAGGACACTATCGTGGACTTTGATAAACTCCCACATGTTCTTGTCATCTTGCTGCTGTGCATATGTGCAAGTCTATGTGCAATTCAGAAAAGATCTGACAGGACCCTGCATTCCATACCCCTCTGGCTGAGTGAGAGGGACACATGTGACAGTGCTGAGGAAAAAGTGGGATCCAGGACAAATTTGTGAATGACTTGAACCTTGAAGAAGTTTCCCAGCCACAGACAGATTTATTGGCAAAGATCAGACACATTCTTTATTGAAGTTCTTAGAAAAGAGCCCCTGATCATCATGGCTGACCACTAAGGTGCACTGATAGCACTCGTAAAATATCATATAAAGGACAATGGTATAAGGAAGACACTGTGTAATGGAGCAAAATTTCACTATTTTAAACAATTTTATACAATGAATATTACTAAAGTAAGGGTCTCATGCTGTCTGCAAAAGACATATTTTGAAGACAAAAATCAAAGACACAGTTCCAGAGGAAAACAGTGAAAAAAGGCTTATGATACAAGCAGTAGCCATAAAAGAGCCAGAGTATTTAGACTGATGTCAGACAGAATATATTTTTAAAATATTATTAGAAATGAAAACACTTCATAATGAAGAAACTATCAAAGTACCAGGAAGACACAACAATTATGAACATGTACACATTGAGCTTCAGTCTATTCACAGATTTACTGTGAAGTAATCCTGACACAGAAGAGGCCTGGAGATTCCCCTCAGGCTGATACCAAGGTTAGAAGTGCCCTGCTGAATTGTGAGAGTCTTCTCTGACAACCTGCAAATACTTGAAGTGGTGGGTGTTTTCTCAAGGTCCCAGTCATCAACAGAAGATCACAAGACATGCAAAGACGGAGGAAAACATGGCCCACTCAAAGGAGCAGAGTAAGGCCCCAGAGCAGTTCTTGAAGAGACAAGCTCTGATCCCACCAAACACTTTAAGCTACTCTGCTAAGTATGGCCAAAGATCTACAGGAAAAAAGGAATGAAGAACTGCAGGAATGGAGAAAAATGATATAAAAATCACATGAGAATATCAACAAAGAGAAATTATTTCAGAAACCAAGCAAATTCTGGAGCTGAAAAAATACAGCATTACATAAATACCTAAGCTGGACAAAGATACTACAAAAAAACTACAGGCCTATACTCTGTGAATATTTATCAAAAATCTTCAGCCCATACAAACTGAATTTAACGACATGCTAATCTAGTAGGATTTATATCTGCAATGCAAATATAATTTAATATATGAAAATAAATCATGTGATATGCCACATTAACAGAAGAAAGGGGGAGCTGCATAGTTATCTCAAATAAAAAATTGGACAAAATTCAACACTTTTTCATAACAAAAAAAAACTCTTAACAAATTAGGAATAGAATAAAACTGCAATGAAAACCCCACAGCTAAATATCATAATGGTAAAAGCTGCAGGCTATTCCCTGAAGACAAGAAACAAAACAAGAATGACTCCTTCTGCTACTTGTACTCCACATAGAATCTGAACTCCTAGCCAGAGCATTTAGATAGGAAAGATAAATAGAAACTGTCCAAATCAGAGCATAAGAAGTACAATTATAGCTATTCACAGGCACAAGGAACTTACATATAGAAAACACTAAGGATCAGGAGTACACACCTGTAACTCCAGCACTCAGAAGGCTAAGGCAGGAAGGTTTCCATGAACTTGAGGCCAGCTGGGACTACACAGTGAGTTCAAGGCTAGCCAGAATTACAGAGCAAGACCCTGTCTCAAAAAACCAAAACTAACAGAAAAGAAACAGGAGTTTACACACATACACAAAACTGTTAGGACTAATAAACAAATTCAGCAACACTGAAAGATTAAAAACTCAGCAGGAAAATCAATTATGTTTCTGCACACTAACACTAATCTATCTGAAAGAGAAATTAAGAAAATTCTACTTATGATAGTATCAAAAGAAATAAGTACTTAAGACTTAATCAAGGAGGCAAAAGACTTGTACAGTGCCCTGAGCTGCCTGGAGACATGGGTCCAGGTGGTCCACAAACCACTAACACTGTGGTTCACATCTGGGCCCACCCTGCCCATGCCCTCAGCTGCCTGGGCATATTGGATCAGGTGGTCCACAAACTGCTGAAACCTTGTTTTGCATCTGGGCTTTGTGCATGCACTGAGTTGCCTGGGGACACAAGACCAGGCAGTCCATGATCAAGCCACTAGTGAAGCCCAGGCCTTGGTCCTGAGCATGCTTTGAGCTGCCTGGCAACACTGGATCAGGCAGTCTGTGATCTGCTAGCACTGCCGATCTCATCTGACACCTGGGAGAACTAGGTACACTTCACCAACTGTCTGCTGACCCCGGACTGAGCAGCCCATCTCAGGGGCCACTAAGAGGCAAGTGTGACCACCAGGAAAACTACGGACACTGGCAACATATGGTGAGCTGCCAGGGAAGGGTGAGACTGGGCACTCTTGGTCTGGTATCAAAAATGAGAAGACAAAGGACCAAAATGCAATCTCAAAAATCCACCCCACTCACAACAAGTCCAAGAGACATTAACATAGTAGAACTTTGCAATCACACACCTGAAATCACTGAAATGATTTCAATGGAAGTAAAGAAACAACTCCAGCAGGCCATAGAAGAAATCAGATCAGAAATAATCTCTCAGGTAAAAAATAAAATGACAACAATAATGAAAGAATTGCTCAGCACATCTAAGGAAGACATACATTAAAAAACAGATAAGCATAGGAAACTGATGGAAGCATGAAATGAACGTATAGGAAAGAACTAGAACACATGAAACAGATTCACAGAGATATCCAGGAAATTAAAACTTCCATTAAAAGCTGGCAAAACTGCTTGAATGAAGCTGAAGATAGAATTTCAGATCTTGAAGACAGCATGGCAGCTAATGATTGCAAAAGGAAAGATCTCTTAAAGTTAACAAGGAACCAGGAGAAATCAATTCAGCAGCTGCAAGATGAGGCAAAGAGAAATAATGTAAGACTAACAGGTATCAATGAAACAGCAGGAGGCAACACAAATGACATAAAAAGAATATTTGCAGAAGTAAAAGCAGAAAATTTCCCAAGTATGGAAAAAGAATCTGATGTACAGGTAAGAGAAGCATATAAAAATTCAACCAGTCATAATCAGAATAAAACTACACCCAGACATAGAATAATCAAGATCCCAGATATCCAGCAAAAGAACAGAATATTAAAAGCTGTTAGAGAAAATAAACAGATCACTTATAAAGGAAAGCCCATCAGAATCATAGCAGATTTCTCAACACAAACCATCCAGTTGAGAAGAGCTTAGAGTGCAGTATTACAGGTCCTGAAACAAAACAGCTTCCAAGTCAGATTGGTGTACCCTGAAAAACTATCTTTCAAATTTAATTGAGAAATAAAAAAAAATGTAATGGAGAAATAAAGTATTTACATGAAAAAGAAGAACAGAAGAACTTCATGAGTGCCAAACCAACCTTACTAAGATTACTAAAAGATATTATAGACAGAGATAAAAATGACCACAATATCAAGAACAGTACAAAGGAACCTTCAAGCAGAGCAAGTAATTAAACAGAGAAAAAAAGTAGAAAACCAACAACACACAAACAACATGACAAAGATAAGCCAATACATCATCAATTATAACAATTAATGTAAATGGCCTAAATTCACCAGTCAAAAGAAACAGGCTGGCACAGTGAATCAAGACACAAAATCCAATAATATATTATATACAGGAAACACAATTTACTCAAAAGGAAATCCATAGACTGAAAGTCAAAGGATGGAAACATTTCTCCATGCAACAGGAACCCAGAAAAAAGTGCAGATAGCTATACTACTTGCAGACAATGTAAACTTCAAACCAAAAACAATCAAAAGAGATAAAGAAGGTCACTACATACTTGTTAGGGGAAAACTGCAAAAGGAAAAGATACCAATAATAGACATGTATGCACCAAATATGGGAGCACCAAACTATATAGGACAAATCTCAATAGACATGAAAACCAAATAACTAATAACACTGTTGTAATAGGGGATCTAAACACCCCATTGACACAGAGAGATAGATCCGCTACGCAAAAAGTCAACAAAGAAATAACAGATCTGAACCAAATCTGTGAACTAACGGACTTAGTAGATGTTTACAGAGTGTTCCACCCCACAGCATCAGAATACATATTCTTCTCTGCCACACATGGGACATTCTCTAAAATAGACCACAATCTAGACAGACCATAGAACATATTTAATGCAAAATAATTGAAATTACCCCATGAATATTATCTGACCACACTGCATTGAAGTTGCAAATTAATGACAAAAGAAACCACAAAATCTCCATAAACACGTGGAAATTAAATAACAACCTCTTGAACAACCAGTGGGTCCAAGAAGAAACTAAAAAATAACTACAAACCAAAGAAAATGTAAATACAACTCACTAGATTCTGTGGGATGCACTGAAAGCGGTCCTCAAAGGGAAATTTATAGCAGTGAACACACACATGAGGAAAACAGGATGAGAACAAAGAAATAGCCGAATTCTTCACCTCAAACTTTTAGAAAAAGAACAAGTCAAGCCCAAAGCCCAAAGAAAGGAGGAGATTATAAAGATTAGGGCAGAAATTAATGCAATTGAGATTTTAAAAATTACAAAAAGTAAATAAATCAAAGTGTTTGTTCTTTGAAAGAATAAATAAAATTGATAAAACCCTAGCCAACTTTATCAAAAAAGAAAGAAAATAACTCATATTCTTGCAATAAAGAATGAAAAGGATGAAATCACTACAGATCCTCTAGAAATTCAAAAGATCATTAATATTTACTTTGAAAATCTTTACTCCCACAGAATGGAAAACTCAGAAGAAATGAACAGGTTCTTAGATATGTACAAATGACAAAAACTGAGTGAAGAAGATATAAAAATCCTGAACAACCTAATATCAATTAATGAGATTCAAAACATGATTAAAAAATTACAAACTAGTAGTGTAGCTGGATACAAAGTTAACACTCAAAAATCAATAGCATCCCTGTACACAAGTAACAAACAGACTGAGAGAGAAATTAGGGAAACCACACCTTTCACAATAGCATCTGAAAAGATGAAATACTTAAGAATCCATCTAACAAGAGAAGAAAAAGATATATACAGTGAAAATTATAGTACTCTGAAAAAAGAGATTGAAGAGGGTATCAGAAAATGGAAAGATATTCCTTGCTCATGGATAGAAAGAACCAATATTTTGAAAATGGCCATACTCCCAAAATTGTTGTACAGATTCAATGC
>NW_004955515.1:804650-821352 GCF_000276665.1 Chinchilla lanigera
GCTGGGAATCATGGTAGTATGAGTCCGGCCCACACTCGGACCCAGGAGCCCTGCCGCTCCCAGAGAACTCGCTGCCTGGGCGCAAGGCGCGGGGAGCTCATATTCATATATATATTGAGATTTTATCCCAACACTGGAAAAAATATTGAAAGATATCTTGTGTTCATGAGTTGGAAGACTTAACATTATTGAGAAACTGGTAACTCTCAAAATGATCTACACTTTCAATGCAACTCCTATCAAAATTCCAATGACATTTTTTGTAGAAATGAAATTCATTCTAAAATTTATGTTGCATTTCAATAATCAAATCCTGAAAATACAAAACAATGTTGAAAGTCTCATGCTTGCTGATTTTAAAAGCTATGATAATTAAAGAGTATAGAGTAGTACCATCATGAAACAGACACATAGAGATCAGTGGAATAGAATAAATGTTCAAGAAATAAGGTCTTGCATCTATGATCACATCAGTTTTAGAAAGGTATAAAGAGAATCCAGGAAAGAAAAAGCAGTCTTTCAACAATTGTTTTGGGCAAGTGGATACCCACATACAAAGAATGAGTTTGGATCATTACCTTATAGCAGAAACAGTAATTAACTCAAAATGTAGCAATAAAAAAGAGCTAAAACTACAAACTTCATAGAGAAGGTATTCATGACATTGGGTTGATAATTATTTCTTGGATATGATACCAAAATTGCAGACAAAAGCAAACTTTGAGAACGATAAATTTAAGTCATTTGTAGGAAAATGGATGGATGCATCTTAAGACTACAGTGTTAAGTGAAATAAATCAGACACACAGGCTTAATTATCACACGGTTTCTTTACTGTGAGAAACCAAAATTATAAATAAAGAGCAAAAGTCTGAAAAGATGTTGCACATCGCAAGTTATTAGGGAAACAAATCAAAACCACAATGAGATAGATTTCATATATCAGGATGATTGCTACCAAAAGAAAAAACAACAGGAAATAGCAAAGGTGAGTGAGGATATTGAGAAATCAGAACATTTTTCTATTGTTGGTAGACATGTAAATGGTGTGGCCACTATGGAAAATAGAGTAGCACTTCCTCAAAAAGTTAAGTAAAATTAGAGCATAATCCAACAAGTTTACTTCTGGGCATATGTCTAAAGATTTGAAAGCAGTGCCTGAAACAGATATGTGTGCACCCATGTCCATAGCAGCATTATGAACTAAATTTAGATAGTAGAAGCAACTCAAGCATCCGCTGATGAATGGATAAACAAAATGTGGTCTGTACATGCAGTGAAATGTTATCTAGCCTATAACACATGCTACAACATAGGTGAATTTTGAAGACAATATGCTAATTGATGTGAACCAGTCACAAAAGGTGAATATTGTATGATTCCATTTATACACAGTTTTTAGAGAAGTCAAGTTCACTAGGACTGAAAGAAGGATTATGGCTGCCAGGGGGCTGAAGAAGGTGCAAATGTGGAATTTCATTTGGGAAGATGAAAAATTTCTGGAATTCTGTGGTGTGATGGTTGTATAATAATGTGAATGGACTCAATGCTACAAAATGGACACTTTAGAATTGTTAAAAATGCTGGGGATATGCACAAGACTCTGAGTTCTATTTCAGTACCACACAAGAAAGATCAAAATGGTAAATTAAAAAGAGAAAAAAATCTTCCCATAAGAAGTTCAAAAACCAGGTAAATGCTATCAAATATTATCAGTCTTTCACAAACTCTTTGCGAAAATAGAGAAGGAACTCCTTGAGAGGTCCTCCTAAGAGACAAGTATTATCCCAGCAACAGAGCAAGACAAAGACATCAGGAGACAAGGAACACACTGACCCATGTCCCTAGTAAATACAAACAGAACAATTTTCAACAGAATATTAACAATCTAGCTGAGTATAAAAATATTCACTTAGCATGACCAGATAAAATCAATCCCATAAATTCTTTACCTTTGAATCTCTGCCAAGTCAAAAATGTCCACTTTTACCACTGGTATTCAAAATAGTACTGGAGGTTCTAACCACAGTAATAAAACAAAACAACAACAAAAATAGCAAAAACTCCCAGAAGACAAGAATTAAAGGCAGCCACAATGAAAAAAAGGCTAAATGAATCTGTCTTCATCCACAGATGATATACTCCTATATTTAAAAATTCCTAAGTATTTCATTAAAAACTTGCCAAAAATAATAAACAGTTCAGCAACACCACAGTACAAGATGAATGTACAAAAATCAATTAGATTTCTATATACTAGCAAATCAACAACTGAAAACTGAGATAAAGATAGCAACCCCATGCACAATTACATCAAAAACAATAAAATATTTAGAAATAAACTTATCAAAAAAGTATGACTTCCACATTAAAAACTATAAAACACTACTGAGAAAAACTGAAGAACTAAATAAATGGAGTGCTTTTTATGTTTATGAGAAAATTCAATATTGTTAAAATGGCTATTTTATCAAATTTATTTGTCCATTCAGTGCAGTATCTACCAAAAACTAGCAGGCTTTCTGCAGAAATTGCTATGTTGATCCTAAAATTTATAGAAATTGTAAAGGATCTGGAAGGCCAAAATAATTTTGAAAAGGAGGGATCTTCGAACTTACATTTCCTAGTTTCAAAATGCTCTGTCTTTAGAAATTAAGAATGTGTGGTTCTGGTGTCTCTATAGATACACAGATCAATGGAATAATAAAGGAATTTCAGATAAACTTTGTATTTTTTGCTCAACTGAGTTTCAACAAAAGTGCAAAAGCAGTTCAGTGAGACAGAAGATAGTTCTCCAGCTCTGCCAAGACAACTGGATACTGTCTTAGTTACTTTCTCCTCAGACAAAATACTCAATACCTGCAACTTAGAGAAGAAATTTATTTTGGCTTATGAGTGCAGTCCACGCTGAGTTGGATCCAAGGCAGAAATGGCATGATGAAGGGTCTGGTAGAGGAGGAAGGAGATGTATCCTTGCAGGTCATGTTCCCAATGACCTGTCTCTAACCAAGCTCCTCCTCCTCTCCTCCTAACAGCACACACAGCCAATGAACTCTTCAGTGGATGGATCTGCCTATGAGAATAACATCACTGATCGGATCACCTTCCAAGTGCATAGTTTTGGGGGCCATTTTAGATCTCAACTGTAACATTCTACCCCTGACCCTTCAAACTCATGTGTATCTCATATGTAAAATGCATTTAGTACATTTCTAAGAGTCACCAATGTTTTAAACAATTCCAGCATTACTGAGAAGTCCAAGTCCAAAGTCTCTTCTGAGATTCAAGGCAAACTTTTAGCTGTAGCCCCCGTGAAAATCAAAAAGGGATTTAAACACTGCTGACACACAAGGGCACAGGGTAAATATTCCCATTCTAAAAGGAAGGACTGAGGATATAGAAACCAATGGGACCAATACTGAAATTCTGCTGGGCAAATATTGGATTCTGTAGCTCAGTGTCCAGCACCTGGGGCAAGTTGTGACAAGAGGCAAATTTCAGATGGCTTGGTTAGGCCCAACCTTGTGGCACCGCTTGCCTCAGCCCCATGGTCTGCTCTTGGGTTGGTTCTGTTCACTACCTGTGGTCTTCCTCAGCAGACACTGCATGCTCTTGGCTTCTTCACCTTTCTGGAGTCTTCACTGCAGTTTTGGCTTCACTTTTACATTTCTAAAAATCACATGAGCTGTGATATCACAACAGATTAAATACAGTATATATAAGGGTCATTTATCTACTAAGCCAACTTATGAAGTTTTGCAAGAGTATAAAACAATGCCACTTTGCTTGGCATTTTCTTTTCTTTTACTTAAAATGTTACTTATGCTAATGTGCAATGGGTTTATTGCTGTTATTTTTTATAAAATTAATAAATATTTTAAATTTTGTTTTAATTTCAACTGTAGTAAATGCCAACAAACAATAAGTAAAAGGTTTTTTGAAGATCATAAAGGAATCCTGAGACCAAAATGGTAAGAACCATTGGTTTATTGGGTCTGCTTTCTTCTTCTTACCTTTCAAGTTCAAATAGGCATGCACATATTTTTGGTTTTGTTAGTTTTTTGTTTCAGATGAAAGAAATGTTTTAAAATGAAAGAAAAATCATTCCTGCTGAGTAGACCCTGCCCGGTTATGTAGCCTGCTCTACAGGATACTAATGCATTCTTTGCATACATGTAAAGGGACTGGTGTGCCTTGCTGGTGTCTGTTCAAGACTTTCTGTCAACTATAGCACCTGGTCATCACCACAGAGACTGGGAACTTTATCACAGAGCAATTACAAATCATAGCAGAACAGTGTCCAAGAGTGGTAGGGTTTTACTAGCAGGCTGTCCTCTACAGAACTTAATCACCCTAGCCTTCAAATGGTGTCATTATATCCCTAGGTTCTCATCTGGAAAAAAAAAAAAAAAAAAACCTGTTGGGAGAAGGTAATTTTCAGAAATGGCATTCAAACAACAGCTCTGAAGACAGGAAGCACACCCAACAACTACCAATAGGTGGCATTTCAGAAGAAAAAGGACTCCAGAGAAGATCTGACAGAGCAGTCAGCATCTGCAGGAAGAGAACACTCCTCCTCCAGTGAAGACTCTCTCTCTTGCTGTGGGGGAAGAGAGAGGGAAGATTTATCAAAGTGAGATAAGGGTCAATAAAGGAAGGCCTGACTCAGAACCTTCCAATGACTCAGTTCTGAGAACAAGAGTACTCAGCACACTTAAAGTTTCTGGAAATTTCAAGTGGACCAAGAGAAAGCTTCTCTTTCTCATAGCACACAGTGCTAATCTATAGAATTGAAAGTGGCCCCTGAAAATATGTGCTGATAAGAAATAATGGCTCATAATGCTCTTTGGCCTAGGTCTGCTGAGGACAGAAGTAGGTGCAAAGTGATTTCCAGTGGGTCAGTGCCTCCTAAATCTCAGTGAACTGCTGTGTTAGAAGTTGGTAGCTGCCTACCCCGAGATGCTGGAGAAACCCTCACTGCAGAATTGTAGAACAGAAAGATGGAAGGTGTGCAGCAGGGGGCTGGTAGAAAAGATACTCAGAAGCCGCCTGCCTGGGTGTGTTTTCATCATCACTCAGTTCCTGATATTTAGCATGGAGCTTGCCATCCAGTATGTGCTCAATAAAAAACTGTATGAAGCAATGAAGATAGTAATTAAATTGGATTTTACCTTCAAAAGAAAGCAATAGAAATCAGAACAGTTGTGAGGAAGAGACTGAAGAGAAAGAAGGATAAGTTTAGCAACATTTTATTGATTTTCCAGGGTGAGACATAACCTGGAGTTGCTTGCTCAGTGTCTGAGTATTCTATTTAGCTGGAATATAGGCCTGTGGCCACTTCCTCAATCTTCTTTGATGCCCTTGAAAAGGCTGTAAATTAATCTATCTGTGTGTCTTTCTTTGTCTTTTTCTGTCTCTGTCTCTGTCTCTATCTTTCTGCCTCCCTCTGTCTCTTTCTCTCTCTCATTTTGTTTCCCTCCCTCTCTCCTTTAAATGGTTCTCTTTAGAGGTGTTTTACAAATGAGAAAATACTGGAAGTGGATTTGAAAGGAATGTAATGCAGCTAATGATAACTCAGTCAAATTAGATGAAGATTGTGTTTCACAGTGAGAGGAAGTTGTCAGATAAGAAAACAATCCCTATCTGGTTGGGAGAGAGACCAGGGAATACACATGCAATGTGTCCATCTTTCGGGTTTTGTTTTGAGAATCACACCTACTTCATTATTGTTGTGGGGATCAAATGATATCAGCTAAAGTGCTCACTATGCAAATGCGTACATAATGAATTTTCTCCCTACCATTCTCTCCTTAGTCCAGTGGTGGCAAACCTAAGGCACACATGTTATTTTTCTCTTAAGACAAGAGATGTTAATGTCTGAGTTGTTTATTCTAAACTAAAACCTCAGTTATATTCAGGTTTAATTGTAGTGTTGGCATTTGGGGATAAATGAGTTTTGGTTGCAGTTTAGGCATTTGTCTTTAAATGGTTCATCACTCCTTGGTCTGAAGTTGAGAGTGGTGTGTCTACACACTTCTTAAAATTTTAAGACTTAATTTTGTAGCGCAGTTTTAGGTGTAAAGAAAAGTTGCACAGAAAAACAAAGTTCAGAATCTTTTCATATAGCCACTATGCCTCACCCATCTCACAGTGTGGTCCGTGTGTTACAACTGATGACCAGCAAGCATACATTATCATTGAGGGACATCTGTAGTTTTCTTTAGCAATCACTGTTGGGTACATTTTAGAGGTTTTGACAAATGCATAATGATGTGTGTACACCATTACATTGTCATACAAAACACCGTAGTTTGGCTACTCTAAATCTTCTATATCAGCTGTGTGTGTCTCATTCCCAAGCCACAAAAACACAGATCATTTCAATGTCTCTGTAGTGTAACCTTTTCCAGAATGCCTGAGATGTCCACCACCAGCCTCATGTATGGCCAGGTGGGGCTTGGGGAAAGTAAGGGCTGGTGGGAAGAGATGGTCACTGGGGCCATGACCTGGAAGGAGGGGCTCCCTTCCAGGCTCCATGTTCCTCTCTCTGCTTCTGGCTGTCACAACACAGGCAGCTTTGCTCCCCCTGGCTCCCCACCCTGCCTCCAACCATGCAAGGACTGAGACTTCTAAAATATGAGCCAAAATAAACCCCTCATCCTGTCAGCTGGTAGTCTCTGGTGTTCTGTCACAGTTTTCCCATCTGTTCCCCAGATCTCTGTGCATTAGCATGCTGGAGAAAGAACCACTCTACCTTCCCTGAGAACTCCTGGGTTGTTATCAGGCAACTTTTGAAGAAGAGAGAGGGAAAAGGAAAGAATGAGAGATTAAGAGACAGAGCTATTGCAACCACCCCAAAGCTGTACTGAATTGCATCAGTTTGCTTCTCTGACTGATAAACCTGCTCTGAAGTTGGTACCTAATGAGTTCTAAACTGGCTTTGAGTAATGGCACCCCAAATTATCACAGATACGGACTCCAGCAAACTTTTTTTTTTTTTTTTTTTACAGAGCCCTCATTTGGATATAGCTTTTAAAAAAAAAAAAAAACTTTCTTTGCATTATACCAGACTTATGGATATGCTTTAAGAAATCACCCATAGAGGAAAACTTCCCTCTCTGCCATGGAGGCAAGTCACCATGACAACACAAAGCCTTGGCCATGTGGATTAATTTGGTGAGTCCAGGACAAATATCAGCACTGTGTGCCTTCAAGTTTGGCCACTGATTAGGCCAAACTCTGATTAATCGTGGCTTGTTTTCCACGCTGGGTCCTCAGATAGCTCTGAGACTCCTCTCTAAATATCCTCAAATCTGCAGTGAAAAGTATACATAACAGGAATGACCATCCTTAATTGCCTGAAAGTTTTTATGTGTATAATAGAAAGCCAGAGTTATTATATTAGTCAAGGTTATCTAGAGAAATAGAGTCAGTGGATAATGTGTGTGATAGATACCCATCATACATATAGGTCTAATATATAATAACATTCCACATTCCATGTAACATAGCACATCTGACATGCATACACAAATATATAACAAATTTATATAAATATATATGTATAATATAAATGTAATATATTAAATACATAAAATATGCATAAATATGTGTATGTTTAATGTATACATATGTGTATATATACATATAGATGTATGTAATAATTACTATTCTCATCACTTGGAATTAAGGAAACTAATAACTTTTTTTTACTTCTGTGAGCCAGGCTTTGGGCCCTAAACTCAGAACTACACAAAATAGTTACATTAGAAAAAACAAACTCAGGCAGGCGCTTATGCCACTGAGAAGAATTAAAAAATATCAGCCCCCACAAATTCAAAGACCCAAATTCAATCCAAAAATGGGCAACTGAGATGAATATACACTTTTCAGATAATGAAATACAAGTGGCAAGTAAATACATGAGAAAATGTTCAACATCATTAGTCATTTGAGAAATGCAAATTAAAACAACATTGAGATTCCACCTCAGCCCAGTAAGAATGGCTAGCATTAAGAAATCAATCAATAACAAATGCTGGTGAGGCTGTGGAGAAATAGGAACACTTCTCCACTGCTGGTGGGAATGCAGACTGGTGAAACCACTGTGGAAATCAGTTTGAAGATTCCTCAGCAAACTAGGACTAGAAGTCCCATTCAATCCAGCTATTCTCTTTCTGGGTATTTTCCCAGAAGATCTAAAAACATCATATCGGGGCTGGGGATTTAGCTCAGTGGCAAAGCGCCTGCCTGGCAAGCGCAAGGTCGTGAGTTTGGTTCCTGGTACTGGAGAAAAACCAAAAAAAATAAAAATTAAAAAATTAAAAAAAAAAATAAAAACATCATATCACAGTGATAAACTCGAGGCTTTTATAGGCAAATGGTCACAACTAGAGACATACTCATAAGTTAAATAAGTCAGACCTGCATTTGCAAGCACTGCATTGTCTTCCTAGTGTAAAACCTGAAAGAGTTAATAAAAACTTGGAGGTATGATAGACATTGTGAAATGAAAGGAAAACACTCAAGGGTAAAGGGCAACTGGGATGTGGGAGAAGAGATGGGAAAGGAGAAATTTTGTATGTATGTATATACAGGACAGTTAACATAGTTGATCTACTGTCTTCTATTTCTTTGCTGAAAGAAACTATTAATGAGTCCTTGATTGATCAATATTGCATGTCTCTATTTGTTTTCATGAGAAACCACTTTGAAGATATCAATATGAAATACAACATTGTTAATTTCCTACCACTTTGTATCTCTGTATTGTTTGTACTGTTCTTTTGCTATTTTGTAAATGGTTGTCTGTCTATTAAGGTTTTCTTCCTTTTAATTTTAAAATAAAAAAAGAAAAAAACAAATTCAGTGTGTATTTCTTTGACTCAAAGCAGTGACACAGAATAGATAACTGGTGTGGAGCTTCCTGCAGGGCCTGCACACAGATCAGTGCTGGATAGAGCACTGGAGCAGAGGATGGCTATCTTCAGTGTGAGGCTTGTGTGAGTTCCCACTCACCACACATGGAGTCATTTGTTAAGACAAGAGGTCACATTTCCCTGACTGACCTTACATACAAGGAAGTAGCCAGCTGCCTCTGTGGTGTAATTTTTGCAGCCCTGGTTAAAAACCTGTTGCCCTATGGGAACTGCTGATATATTAATATTACTGGCTAAAGAAACATTCAGTGGGCTTGGGCTAAGGAAGACCAAAGCCATTTTTTAAAGTGGAAAGATGTCAGGACAAGGTCAGTGGGTGTGGTGGATCCTTTCCACAGTGGCAGTTCTAGGAGCGGAGGACACCCAGCAGGCTGGGGTAACAGGCAGGGTCTGGAGGTGCTGGAAGAAAGCCTCAGTCATGTCTGTCTCTTCACAAAGTTCTTGTTTCCTCCCCAGCAGTGGCCACATTGGGGTCCTGTCTGCACTAAAGGATGGTAATTTCCATGCCAGAAGGTGTAGACATGCAGTTCTTTTGTTTCCCTACTCTGAAGAAGAGCAGGAACAGATGACAAAATAGATGCAAAAGCCCTGTACCACCATAGGCATGCCTTGCTCTCTGGTATGGACAAGAAGGTCAGTGCAGCTCAAATATTCACTGTCTTAGTGGCTCCCAGGGTGTCCAGACACAGGGTGTTGAGCTGCCAGGGCTGGGTGTTGATGGGGGTGCAGGAGCAGAAGGCACAGCACTGCCTCGAGAGAAGGGAGTTTAAACCACATGTGTGCGTCACCTCATCTCACAGATCATGCTCATTGATTTTCCAAAACCTTATTAGAACACACCCATATTATCACTTTCTGTGTGTGCCTTATGTCAATAGCATAATGAGCTGCACTGACTTTCTTGTCCATACCAGAGAGCAAGGCATACCTGTGGTGGTACAGGGCTTAACCAAGAAGCAGAGATAAAGGCTTTATTGCTCCCTCACTAGGGGCAAATTTGCTCTTTTGTTTCTGGTCTGGGCATTGGATTCTGCAAGACCTAAGTTTATGGTGACAAGCAATAGTTTAAAATATTTATATGATATAGGTAGAATTTACTCTGCTCTGGGGCTGGGGATTTAGCTCAGCGGCAAAGTGCCTGCCTGGCAAGCGCAAGGTCATGGGTTCGGTTCCTGGTACCGGAGAAAAACAAACAAACAAAAAAGTATTTACTCTGCTCTTTTTCTTTCAGAATTCAACAAAAATATGTTAATGACTAAGAAAATATTTGGGCAAATGGGCAAAATGAGCAGGCAAGGATGCTTCCACATTAAAGATTTTTTTCAGAATTCTAAAAGAAACTTATTATTAGAATATAACTGATGCAGATTGTAAGGTTTAAAACACATGGGAGATTTAGATCTTTTATTTTTTTCTCCTGTACACACACACGTATATATATATATATATATATATATATATATATATATATATGAATTATTTAATAGGAAATACTTTGAAACTCTAGATTACTTGTTTAAGAGCACTGTTTTGCCCTCCTTGTTGCCTGTAGAGACTTAATAGGTTGTTTCTGAGGCAGCATCTTCAAGCTTCTCTCTGCCACTCTCCAGGTTCAAACTTAATTTCCAGTGATATAATGAATACTTGTGGCAGCTCATTCCACAAGGACCCCCAGTCCCCCAGCAGGTGGCTGCATCTTGCTGGCCACTTGGGTATCACTAACAATCACCCTCATCAATTAGTCTCCTGGGGAGTCTCCAAAGCCCAAAACTATTATCTCCTTGCCGGCTGCGACAAGGCTGCCTGGTGGGGGACAACCAGAGGCACAACGGTGATCCTGAATCTTGGTCACCATGGAAAACCTTGGCCACCATGGAAGGCTGGGCACTGGCCTACCTGCCCTCCATGGCCAACTAACTCCAGATGCACCAACAAGTCACAGGCAGAAGCCCTCTGCCCAGACATGCAGCACCCCAGTGCCAACCTCACACACTATCCTGTCCGACAATAACACTTAGAGTTTCAGAGAGTGGCACAGCATGGGTCTATGGCAGGACAGCTCCATGGGGTGATGACTGAACTAAAAACTAATATGGTAGGTAACTAAAGGAGTGAAAGGAGTATTCCAAAAAGGACTGAGGATGTTTTGTCTATACACAGGGAAGCCAGAGGACTCATGCAGTCAAGTTACTCACAGCTGTAGAAATAACTCATACTGAAAACACCCTCTTGGATTGATGCATTAACCATCCAGGTTCATGGACAGGAGAGAACTGTGCTGATGTTAGCCTTTGGGATCAGCTGTAAGACATCTTCTTGACTTATAACCCTGTGACTAGAAAGAATGCTGTTTGACAACCCCCAGCTGCAAATGCAGTAGGGAGCAGAAATGGTTGAAGACCAAAGATGAATGCTAAAACTTGATGTGTTTACAGTGTCAGAGACAAAAATTGCTGCTGTCTTACTTAAACAAATGTAACCAGGGCACAGGGAAGGGAGCAGGTTTGCATGTTTCTGCAGGAACTGAGCACGCCTGACACTCCTGGAGCTCAGCTTGGCAGTATGACTTAGATGCCACAAAACACAGAAAATGATGTACACAGAAGAATTTATGAGACCCAGACAGAGAATGATATTCATTTTTGCATGATTTATAAGGCAGTAGAGTTGTAAATTATGTAAAAACCTAATAATGTGGGTATGATAACTGTAGGTATTGAACCTCCAATCAATGAGATACTCTATAGTCCTAAAATATCACATTCTATGAGACCATTTGAGGACAGAAAAAAAAGCACATTGCATAATTAAGGGAAAAGTTACAAAACAGTATCAGTCTAATTCTGCTTTAAAATTATTTTAAAAATCAAATAACAGATTAAGTATTGACATTCTAAAGACATCTAGACACGTGGTCAGCAGAATGCTAAGCATGCCCCTTGAGACTCCCTTCTTGACACCAAGAACATGTGAATAGGATGAGGCATCATTCCTGGATTACATCATGTTCTATAGCACAATTGCCCTTGATATAGAAAGATTACCCTTGTGTATTCACATAACCACTGAATAGCCTTCCAAAGCAGAGAGATTTTCAGCCTCTTAAAACAGGAAGACAATGTTGTAAGGTAGGAGAGTGACCAGAATGACCAGTGCACCATTGTTGGTCAAAAGATGAGGAGACAGGGCCAGAAGGAAATCTAGTAGATAAGGAGCTGAGAGGGATGAAGCTGGCAGTGTCAAGAAAATGGGATCCTCATCCTATGGACACAGGGATTTAGCTTGGCCATAACCTAGATGAACTTGGGGGAGAATCCTTCCTAGAGTCTCTGGTGCTGGCAAATGATTGAAACTGAAATGTTAATATTTGCCACCCACACTTCACAACCCTGGTCTTCCATGGTGTTACTGATTCCTGGTATATTTCCAACTTGGCTGACACCTTAACATCAGCTTGGGAGCCCCTAAGCAGGACATCAGCCAAGCCCTGAGGACTTCATACTCACAGACTGACAGCTAATAAATCTGTGTTAAGTAGCTACATTTGGAGTAATTTTTTATTTAGCAATAGAATATTAATGCCAAAAGTGCACAGAAAAAAAAGACTAAAGTAAAAGAAATCAAAATATAACAGCAGTCAGTTTCAACATTGAAATCCATTCATTATAGTGCATGTTGTGCAACAATATAGTTTTTCCTTGAATTCAAGAAAAAGATATTTTTAAAAATTCAATATCTTACAAAACAAGAGGATAAAAATTACATGTGTTATTCATTCAAAATGGATGGATTTGAAAGGAGAAAACTATTCTCTAATTTACCAGTTATGTCCAGAGAATCTAATATAAAGGTTTATGCAGAAAAAGTGATGGGCTTTATATATGACATACAGCCTTTTCTTTGTCCCATACAAGGGCACAACATTTATTGTGTAACTATAATAGGAAGTTTTTACCTATTGATAACCTGATCAATAGTTTGGTGCAAAAAGCCTTTCTTCTGAAGCCCAGTATGGTCTATGTTCTAGTGCTACGTATAAAAGGTAACCATAAAGTGGTTTCCTATTTCCTTAATTCGACAGGGTTTAAAGCAGAGAAATGGTTTCCTATTCCTTTAAACCCATAGGGACTCAATGGAAGAAGCTTGAAAGGACTGCCTTTCCTTTGTTCTCTTGATCACTGATATAACCTAAGCCCCAGAAGGATTTGCTTTCATCCACATACAAAGCAGAAATGATGATTGCCTAGACATGTTTTGTCACTGCCATGTGCTTTTAGCAACTAATCAGTTGTTCACATCACCATCTTGATCTTTTAACTTCAAGCCAATCACTTAATATACTCATCAGCAAAATTAGAATTAAGCTATCATCACTCTGCATTGCGAAAGATGAAGGGCTCCAATGAATCTAACAAGTGTTCATTATTCTGTACAAGGAAGGTGCAGAGTTCACACACTGCAGCTTGCTTGTAACCTGTGTTCATTGAGACTTCACTGAATACACTTTTATTCAAGGGGTGTGTATCATTTCAAGTGGATTTGATAAGGGAATGGCTTTCTGAAAATATACTATAGTATATACTTGACTTTTCCCTAGATGACATAGTCAGCAAAAAGGGAATATAAAGTGTGGTTATTTATTCTTAGTTTACTGAGATTTTTGCTTATACATAAGATAGTCAACCATGAAATCTTAGGAAAATGTGCCTGCAGGAATATAATGAAAGGCTGGGTCACAGTGGGAAATGCGTGAAAGAACACTTAGTAGGAACTGGGGAGAGGGACAAGTCAGTCATCGTAGGAAGTTAGGGGATCAGAATCAGTGAAAATGTGCATTGTGTTTTTTTAAATGTAGGATTAAGCATCAAGGAGCATGAGATGGAAAGAAGGTCACTGCATAATGATCAAGAAGATATAACTCTTGTAAATGCATATGAACCCAACCCAAGAGCCCCTAATTATAAAAAACAAATGTTTAGTTTAAAAATAATAGAGCTGAAGGAACAGACCACAATATAAGAATAATAGGAAACTGCAAAAGCACACTATTTTCAACAATGGACAGATCATCCAAATGGCAAACTGATGAGAAAATATTGGATTTAAACCACTCTTTAGATCAAAGAGACCTAAAGACATACAAAACATTACATTGAGCAGTCGCAGAACACACATACTCCTAAAGCACATGCACATTTCAAAGATAAATCATGTCTTAGGCTACAAAACAAATCTTGGCAAATTTAAGAAAATTAAAATCATATGTAGTGTTGCCCCGGGCTGGGCTGAACAGCAGACATCATCTGGAAGCCTGGAGAGTCTGGCCTCTGCCTTCCTAACCAGTGTGCAAGGCAGGTGAAACCTTGGGCACCCTCTGGGATCTTGGTTTCTACCTGCCACACCCACAGTGTGTCTGCCTGCGCTGGGCTGAGCTCCGGACATCTTCAGGAAGCACCGTGAGTCTGGGCACTGCCTCCCTACCAGTGTGCAAAGCAGGCAAAGCCTCAGGCACCCTCTGGGGCCTTGGTGGCTACCTGGCACACACAGTGTGTTGGCCAGGGCTGCGCTACCACCACTCACCAGTACAGGAGCTACACTGAGCACTGGGGATCTTCAGGCTCTCATCCTGCTACTCACAAATAATCAGGACAGTGAGACTGCACTACAGGGAGTATCTGGTTGTTCAGAAATGACAAAATGAACGAGCAAAATGCAATCCTAGACCTCCACACTACCCAAAACAAGTCCATGAGGCATCAACACCAAAGAGCCTGGAAGTCATACACCTGAAATTTCTGAAATGATAGCAACTGAAGTAAAGAAACAACTCCATCAGGCCATAGAAGACATCACATCAGAAATAATATCTCAGGTGAGAAAAAAAATGACAACAATAATGAAAGAAATATTCAACATATACAAAGATGACATAGACAAGAAAATAGAAGAGCATAGACAACTCAATGAAACCTTCAGGGAACAATATAGAAAAGAACTAGAAGGTATGAAACAGATGCAAACGGATATCCAGGAACTTAAAAATTCCATTGAAAGCTTGCAAAACCGCCTGAACGAAGCTGAAGACAGACTTTCAGACCTTGAAGACAGCATTGCCACTAATGAACGTGAAAGGAGGGATTTCTTAAAAACAACAAGGAACCAGGAAATAACAATTCAACAACTGCAAGATAAAGCAAAGAGAAACAATGTCAGATTAATAAGTATTAATGAAACAGGTGTCAACACAAATGACATAAAAAGACTATTTGCAAAAACAATAACAGAAAATTTCCCAGGCATGGTAAAAAAATCAGACATCCAGATGAGTGAAGCATATAGAACTCCAGTTAACCATAACCAAAATAAATCTACCCCGAGACACATAGTGATGAAGATCCCAGAAATTCAACAAAAGCTTGGAATATTAAAAGCTGTTAAAGAAACAGATCACCTATAAAGGAAAGCCTATCAGAATCAAGGCAGACTTCTCCACACAAACATCAAGGCAAGAAAAACTTGGAGTGAAGTACTTCAGGTACTGAAAGAAAACAACTTCCAACCCAGATTGATGTACCCTGCAAAGCTATCTTTCAAATTTAATGGAGAAATAAAATATTTTTATGATAAAGAACAACTGAAGAAATTCATGAGCACCAAACAAATCCTACAAAGAGTACTAAAAGATATACTAGAAAGAGATAAACACACTGCAACTTCAAGAACAACAACAGAAAGGAACCACCAAGCAGACCAAGCAATTAGAGGGAAAAAGGAGGATCCAACAGCAGGAAAATAACATGACAAAGATAAGCCAGTACATATCCGATATAACCATAAATGTAAATGGTCTCAACGCTCCAGCCAAAAGAAGCAGATTTGCAGAGTGGATTAGGAAACAAAATCCAACTATATACTGTATAGAAGAAACACATTTAACTCAAAAGGAAATTCAAACACTGAAAATTAAAGGATGGAAAACAATTCTCCATGCAACAGGAACCCAGAAAATAGCGGATATAGCTATTCTGTTCACAGACAACGTGAACTTCAAGCCAAGAAAAATCAAAAGAGATAAAGAAACTCACTACATACTTGTGAAGGAGAAGCTTCAAGAGGAAGAGATAACAATCGTAAACATCTATGCACCAAATATAGGAGCACTCACCTATGTAAGACAAATTCTAACAGACATGAAAAATGATATAAGTAGCAGCACAATCATAACAGGGGACCTTAACACACCACTGTCACAAAGAGATAGATCAACTAGACAAAAAATTGGGAAAGAAATAACAGAACTGAACCAAGTGTTCCAGCCAACAGCATCAGAATACACATTCTTCTCAGCTGCACATGGGACATTCTCTAAAATAGACCATATGCTAGTACATAGAACATGTTTAAGTAAATGCAAAGGAATTGAAATTATCCCATGTATTCTATCAGACCATAGTGCAGTGAAATTGGAAATTAATGACAAAAGAAAACACAGAAACTCTATAAACAGTTGGAAATTAAATAACATGCTCCTGAACAACCAATGGGTCACAGATGAAATCAAAGTAGAGACACTATTTACAAACAAACGAAAATGGTGCTACAATCCACAGGAACCTGTGGGATGCAGTGAAAGCAGTCCTCAGAGGAAATTTATAGTGTTGAACTCCCACCTCAGGAAAACAGAACAAGCACAAATAAACAATCTTATGCTGCACCTCAAGTTCCTAGAAAAAGAAGAGCAAGTCAAACCCAGAGCCCCCCCC
>NW_004955515.1:823125-869871 GCF_000276665.1 Chinchilla lanigera
CTTTCACCATGCACTAAATTAATATCAAAATGGATCAAAGATCTAAATATTAAAATAGAAACACTAAATTTATTGAAAGAGAAAGTAAATAAAAGTCTTGATGACACTGAGGTAGGCAGAGTTCATGAACAAAAACCAAACTGCATGAAAAATACTTCAAAGAATCAACAACTGGAATCTCACCTTATTGAAAAGTTTTTCCACAGCAATATATGTGCACCCATGTTTATAGCAGCACAATTTGTTATAGCCAAATCTTGGAAACAACCCAGATGCCCATCTATTGAGGAATGGATAAAAATGTTGTGGTATTTTTATACAATGGAGTATTACTCAGCTATTAAAAAAGATAAACTTGAGGCTTTTGTAGGTAAATGGATGCAACTGGAGAGCGTACTCATAAGTGAAGTAAATCGGACCCACATGTGTAAACATCATATTGTCTCCTTGGTGTAGGAACCTGAAAGACTAGGTAAAACTCAAAATGTACAATAGATGATAGGAAAGGGAAAGAAATTGCTCCAAGAAAGGAATGACTGGGATGAGGGAAAGAATAAAAAAAGAAGGAAGGTAAAGTATAAATATATACATGAATAGCTGTGATAACTGTATTGCTGATGCCTGAGAGTGTACTGAAATGAACAGTTAATGATTACAATTTTTTATGTTCTGATCAATGTGCATGCTTGTGTCTGGTGGTCTGAGCAACTGATTCGAAGGTAACAATATGCAACGGAATTACAATGGTGAACTTCTACCATCTTGTCTAATGAAACTCTGTAGTATCTCTAATGTTTTACTGAAGAATTATTTTCTTATTCTCTTTAATGGTTTAAGCAATCTTTCATTCTTACATCTGATAATCTGAGCAATGTAGTTGAGAATAGCGATATGCAATGTAACAACCAGGGTTGATTTGTAGTAATTTGTCTTGAGGCCCTGTATCATTTTGAATGTTCTTGCTTCAATTTGTTTATGTTCATGATACTGGTATACTGTTACTGTTCTATTTTTTTCTTTGTTTGTTTCTTGTGTACTATTCTCTTTATAATTTAAAAAAAAATCAGTTTTTTTAAATTAGCATTTCTTCCTCTGGGTACAGAGAATATATCGTGAACCCACTAAGCATATTAAGTGCTTAAGGTGTGTTTGACATTGCGAGGGTGGAGATAGTAGGGAGGGGAGAAAAAAAGATTTAGATCCAGGTTATACTTTCTCAAAATATGTTCACCTTAAATATTACCAATGGCTTGCTGTATGCTAATAATCCTTAATTTAAAAAATCTTCTGTTTTGTATGTCCAAAAAAATAAAATAAAATAAAAGCATATGTAGTGCTGTTTTTGGCCAGAATGATAGGAAATTATAAATCAATAATAGGAATTTTGTAAAGTTCATAAATATGTAGAAATTAAGCAATATGCTCCTAAACAAAGAAGAAATAAAGAGGGAAATTTTTAAAATATTTTGAGAAAAATGAAAATGGAAATATAACATGCCAAAACTTTAGACCCTCCCACTCAAAAATAAAAGTTCCAATCAAAAAATGGGTAACTGAAATGAATAAATACATCTCAGAACAATAGGTATGAATGTCAAATAATCACATAAAAATTGTTCAGCATCTCTGGACATTAGAGAAATGGAAATTGAAATGATACTGAGATTCCATTTTACTCCAGAAAAAATAGCTATTATCAAAACATCAAATAATAAGTGCTATGGGGGCCAGCGATATAGCTCAGCAGCAAAGTGCCTCCCTAGAGAGCACAAGGTCCTGAATTTGATTCCTGGTACAAAAAAAAAAAAAAAAAAATGCTGGTGAAGCAGCAGATGAAAAGGAACCCTTCTGCACTGTTGGTGGGAATATAAACTGGCACAACCATTATAGAAACAGTGTGGCAATTCCTCAATAAACTAAAAATAGAAATTCTTTTGACCCAGTTATTTGAAAGAATTAAAGATATACTAAATTGACACATGCATATCCATGTATATAGCAGCATAACTTGTAATAGATAACTCTTTCAAGTGGCCTGTATGTCCATCAACAGATGAGTGTATAAAGAAAATGTGGTATTTGTACACAATGAAGTACTACTTTGCCAGAAGAAAGGATACACTTGACTCATTTGCGGGTAAATGGTTGAACCTTAAAGCTACAATGTTAAATGAAATATATCAGACAGACAAGTTTAAATAGTACATGGCTTCTTTTATATGAAAAACTCCAAATATAAACAAAGAACAGAATAAAAGATAATAGAAAATAGGGAGACAGATCTTGTGTAAAAGGAAAGGAAACCAAGAGATGGAGGAAAGGGCAAGGGAAAAGAAGGGAAAGTGATTGAAAAAGAGTTAAGATGTGTTATGTAGTACATGTGCCAACTCCCAGTGAGGAATGTACTCTTATGTATTATAAACATGTACTAATAAAAATAAAAACTGAAAACAAAAACATGCCAAACTTATGGGATATAGCAAAAACAATTCTATGACAGGATGCCTATGACAACAAAGAAGATCCCAAATAAGCTAACATTATATCTCAAGGAACTAGAAAAAGAAGAACAAACTAAGCCCAAAGTTAACAGAATGAACTTATTATGATCAAATCAGAAACAAATGAAATACAGACTAGAAAAAAATGATAGAAAGATCAATGAAAGAAAAGTTGATATTATGTTAAGATAAACAAAATTGACATACCTTCAACCAGACTAAGAGACAAATAAATGAAATCAGAAATGAAAGAGATATTAAAAATAATGCCACAGAATTCAAAGGATCATAAGAAATTACTACAATTATACACCAAGTTATATAACCTAGAAGAAATGGATAAATTCATAGATACAAATTTCCAAGACTGAAACATAAAGAAACAGGAAATATGAATGGAGCAGTAACAAATAAGGAGACTGGCACACTAATAAAATATCTCCCACTGAAGAGAAGTCCAAGAAAGTCATTGCTGAATTCTACCTAACCTTTCAATACCAGCCCTTCTCAAGCTCTTCCAAAAAATTGAAGGAAAATGTTGAAACTTGTTTAAGAAGGTTAGCATTACTTCACTGACATAGCCAGAGAAAGACACAGGCCAATCTCCCTGATAAACTTGAATGCAGAATCCTCAACAAATTGAGCAATATATTTAAAAAGCCATATATAGGTGTGGAGAGGACACCAGAGATGGAGGAGGGGAAGAGAGGAAAAGGGAACATAAATATAATTAAGATGTATATTAGGAACATCTACCAACTCCTCACAAATAATGCAGTTAGTGCATACTGCAAACATGAACTAATAAAAATAAAAATTATCTCATTTGTAATAGTTACCAAAAATAAATAAAATACCTAGGAATAATTTAACCAGGAAGGTGTAAGATCTGTATAGTTAAAACTACAAAAACATTGATGAAAGATATTGAATAAGCTCCAAATAAAGGGAAAATAGCCAATGTTTATGGACTGAATCAGCCCCAAATAAAGGGAAGATAGTCAATGTTTATGGACTGGAAGAATTAATACTATTAAAATGTTCATACTATCTAAAGCCATCTACTGATTCAATGTAATACCTAAGAATATTATACTGATATTTTACATAGAATTAGTATAAACAATCCTAAAATTTGTATGGAACCACTAAAGACTCCAAATAGCCAGAGCAATCCCGAGCAAAAACACACAAAAAAGTAGAAGTTTCACACTACTATGTTTCAAAAATCTACTACAAAGCTATAAGAATCAAAACAAGAAATTACTGGACAAGAAATGGACTTATAGGCCAATGGAACTAAACAGAGAGCCCAGAAATAATTCCATTCATTTATCATCAATTGATTTTTGGTATAAATAGAAAAATGATTTTAAAAAATGCCAAGAACACAAGGACAAAAATTCTCTTTAATAATGGTGTTAGAAAACCTGACAGCCACATTAAAAAAAAAATTCAATTAGACCAGTATATCACAACATATACAGAAGCCAATTCAAAATAGGTTAAAGGCACAAATATTAGACTTCAACCTACAAAACTAGAAGAAAATACAGGGAGAAATTTCCATGACAATGGTTGGGGCAACAATTTTTTTTAAATGTGACCCAAAAAGCAAAGACAACAAAAGCACAACTAGGCAATATTACATCAAACTAGAAAGCTCTGTACATGAAAGGAATGATCAGTATATTAAAAGAGACCACTTACAGAATGGGTAAAATATTTATAAACCTTACATCTGATAGGGGGTTAATATCTGAAATATACAAGAATCTTAAACCACTAAACAACAAGAAAGCAAATAACCTAATTTGAAAGTGGGCAAAGAACCTGAGTAGACATTTATCAAAAAAAGACATACAAATGATGAATAAATATATGAAAAATATACTTAACATCACCAATCATGAGGGAAATGCAGACTGAAACAAAAATAGTACTTCACCCCAGTTAAAATGGCTATTATCAAAAAAAACCAAAAAATAAAAATAAAAACCTCAACTGTTGGTGAGGATATAGACAAAAGGAAATCCATGTACACTGTTGGTAGGATGTAATTTTCTATGATTGTGGAAAACAGTATGGAGGCTCCTCAAAAAATTAGAAGCAGAACTACCACATGACCAGCATCCTTCTTCTGGTTCATAACCGAAGGGAAGAAGACCACTGCTCCCTCATGCTCACTGCAGGTCATCTATGGCCGCCAAGGCATGCAGTCAACTCAAGCACCCACCAAGGAAGGAACTGATAGAGAATATATGGCAAGGTCACACAACGGAATGCTCTTTGCAACAACGTGGGCCTGGGTATCTGGCCCCTTGGCATGTTCTGAACTGACTGGAGATGCAGATTCCAGTGAGCTGTGACCTGCTGACAGAACAGTTCCCTAAATGCACCAGGGAGAGCCAGATACTTCCCATCTACTTCCTGGGGCAGTGCGACTGACCCAGGACCCTGCTGCCACTCCAGTCTGAGTCTCCACCCTCCATGTACCAGGTGCCGACTGGAGTTCCTCACTCAGAAGGCCCGCGAACTGCTCTCATGGGGGTTAGCATGTGGGCCCTCTCTAGCGCATTCAGCACAGAGTGAGGTACTGGACTAGGGGCAGTGGGAGCTGTGGCACTGCTGCTCATGTTTGGCTTTTCCTGCTCCCAGACCTCCTGGGGGTTGCAGACAAGGGCAGTCTGTGAGCACTGTTGGTGTGGCCTGCATCTAACTCCTGTGCTGACTGGAGACTCGGAATCAGATGGTCCACAAACTGCTGACCCTGCAGTTCATGTCAGGGTTTGCCTGTACCCTAAACTTCCTGGGGTCACTGGTCCACAGGTCTGGAATTGAGCCACAACTGCAAGCGAATCCTGGGACATACACATGCCCTGAACTACAAGGGGTCACTGGATCAGATGGACTGCCATCAGCTGGCATCACAGACCACATCTGAGACCTGGGAGAACTAGATACACTTCACCATTTGCTGAAAAATCCCAGAATAAGCAGTGCATCTCAATGGACACTGAGGAGCAAGCCTGACCACTAGGAAAACTAGGGACACTAGTGGCCTTTGCAGAGCTGTCAGGGAAGAGGGAAACTGAGCTTTCTGCATCTGGGATCAAACATGACAAGACGAAGGACTAAAACACAATCTCAGAATTCCATCCCACTCAGAACAAGTCCAGGAGATATCAACATAGGAGAACTTGGTAAACACATGCCTGAAATTGCTGAAATGATTGCAATGAAAGTGAAGAAATAACGTCATCAGGCCATACAAGGCATAAGATCAGAAATAATCTCTCAGGCAAAAAATGAAATGACAATAATAATGAAAGAATTGCTCAGGACATTTGAATAAGAAACATATAAGAAAATAGAAGAACATAGGCAATGGACCAAAACATTAAATGAAAAATGTAAAAACAATTAGAACACATGAACCAGATTCAGAGGGACATCCAGGAAATCAAAGCTTCCACTGAAGCTGCCAAAATCACTGGAATGAAGACAAAGATAGAATTTCAGATTTTAAGTCAGCATGGCAGCTAGCAACCATGAAAGAAAAGCTCTCTTAAAATCAACAGGGAACCAGAAAAAATCAATTCAACAGCTGCAAGATGAGGTAAAGAGGAATAATGTACGACTAATGGGAGTTACTGAAACAGCAGGAGACAACACAAATGACATAAAAAGAATATTTGAAGAAATAATAGCAGAAAATTTCCCAAGCATGGAAAGAGAACCTGATATACAGGTAAATGATGCCTATAGAACTCTAACTAACCATAACCAAAATAAAACTGACTGCAATTTCAAGAACAACAATAGAAATGAACTGTCAAGAACAGCAACCAATTAAACAGTTAGGAAAAGTAGGAAATCAACAACAAGTAAATAACATGACAATGATAAGCCAACACATATCAGTTATCACTATAAATGTAAATGGCCTCAATTCACCAGTCAAAAGAAACAGACTGGCCGAGAGGGTGAAGAAACAAAATCCAACAATACGCTGTGTACAGGAAACTCATTTTACTCAAAAGGGAATCCATAGACTGAAAGTCAAAGGGTAGAAAACAATCCTCCGTGCAACAGGAACCCAGAAAAAAACAGGTGTGGCTATTATGTTTGCAGACAATGTAAACTTCAAACCAACAACAATCAAAAGAGATAAAGTCAGCACATACTTGTTAGGGGAAAACTGCAAGAGGAAGAGATAACAGTCATAAACATGTATGCACAAAATATCAGAGCACCGAACTATGTAAGACAAATCTTAACAGACATGAAAACCCATATAATTAATAATACTATTGTAGCAGGGGACCTCAGTACATTTTGACAAAGAGATAGGTCAACTGGACAAAAATTCAGCAAAGAAATAACAGATCTGAGCCAAATCTGTGAACAAATGGACTTAGTAGATGTATACAGAGTGTTCTACCCCACAACATCAGAATATACATTTTTCTCAGCTGCACATGGTATTTTCTCTAAAATAGACCACATCTTACCTCATAGAGCATACCTATCTAAATACAAAAGAATTGAAATTATCCCATGAATATTACTGGACCACAGTGCAATGAGATTGGAAATTAATGACAAAAGGAGCGCCAGAAACTCCAGAAACACTTGGAAATTAAACAACAACCTCCTGAACAACAAATGGGTCACAGAAGAAATTAAAGAAGAAATTAAAAAATACCTACAAACAAATGAAAATGTAAATACAACTTACTGGAATCTGTAGGATGCAATGAAATCAGTCCTCAGAAGGAAATTTATAGTGCTGAACTCATACATAAGGAGAATAGAAAGAGAACTAATAAATTTCCTAATGCTGCATTTCAAACTTTTAGAAAGAAAAGAACAAGTCAAGCCCAAAGCCCAAAGAAGGGAGAAGATTATAAAGATCAGGGTAGAAATTAACGCAATTGAAATGAAGAAAAGCTTATGAAAAATAAATGAATCAAAGAGTTGGTTCTTTGAAAGAATAAATAAAATTGATAAACCCCTAGCCAGCCTTAACAAAAAAAGAAAGGAAAGAACTCAAATTCATGCAATAAGGAATGAAAAGGATGAAATTACTACAGATTCTACAGAAATTCAGAAGATAATGAATATCTAGTTTGAAAATATTTACTTCCATAGGACAGAAAACTCAGAAGAAATGAACAGATTCCTAGATATGTACGAATTACCAAGGTTGAGTCAGGAAGATATAAATATACTGAACAAAACAATATCACAATTAATGAGATTGAAAATGTGATCAAAAACTTACCAAAGGAGAAAAGCCCAGGCCCTGGTGGATTCACAGTAGGATTTTACAAGAAATTCAGAGAAGATTTAATACCAACACTCCTCAAACTATTCAATGAAATTGAAAAGGAAGCAATCCTCCCTAACTCATTTCTGGAGGCAAGTATTATACTGATACCAAAACCAGAGAAAGACCCAACCAAGAAAGAGAACTACAGACCAATCTCCCTAATGAATACTGATTCAAAGATACTCAGTAAAATACTAGTGAATAAAATGCAGAAAATCATCAAGAAAATCATACACCATGACCAAGTCAGGTTCATTCCAGGAATGCAGGGATGGCTCAATATTCACAAATCAATCAATGTTATACACCATATAAATAGAGCCAATGACAAAAACCATATGATCATCTCAATAGATGCAGAAAAAGCTTTCGACAAACTCCAACATACATTCATGATCAAAACTCTACAGAAAATAGGAATAGATGGTCTTTACCTTAACCTGATCAAAGCCATCTCTGACAAACCAACAGCCAACATCATTCTAAACGGACAAAACCTGAAAGCTTTTACTTTAAAATCAGGAAGAAGATAAGGATGTCCGCTGTCACCAATCCTGTTCAACATAGTTCTGGAAGCAGTAGCCAGAGTAATTAGACAAGAGAGAGAAATAAAAGGAATAAAGATAGGAAAGGAAGAAGTAAAACTACCACTATTTGCAGATGACATGATCCTTTACATGGAAGACCCCAAAAACTCCACAAGAAGATTCCTTGAATTAATCAAGAAATTGAACAGTGTAGGTGGATACAAAGTCAACATCCCAAAATTGATAGCGTTCCTGTACACAAACAACAAACAGACTTAGAGAGAAATTAAGGAAACCATACCTTCTACAATAGCATCCAAAAAATTGAAATATTTAGGAATCAATCTAACAAAAGAAGGAAAAGATCTGTTCAGTGAAAGTGACACTACTTTGAAAAAAGAGATCAAAGAGGATCTCAGTAAATGGAAGAATATTCTTTGCTCATGGATAGGAAGAACCAACATTGTGAAAATGGCCATACTACCAAAACTGTTGTACAGACTCAATGCAATTCCCATTAAACTACCATCAGCATAGTGCACAGATCTAGAGAAAAGATTCCTTAAATTTATCTGGAAGCAGAAGAGACCCAGCATAGCAAAAGCAATCCTGGGCAACAAGGACAAGTCAGGTGGAATCACAATCCCTGACCTGAAATTATATTAAAAAGCCACTGTAATAAAATCAACATGGTACTGCCTAAAAAACAGACTGGAAGATCAATGGAACAGACTGGAGGACACAGAGACAACCACAAAGACACTCAGCCACCTAATCTTTGATAAAGGAGCTGAACAAACTCACTGGAAGAATGATAGCCTCTATAATTAATGGTGCTGGAAAAATTGGCTTGCCACCTGCCGAACACTGAAAATAGACCCAAGTCCATCACCATGCATCAAACTTAAGTCAAAATGGATCACAGATCCCAATATTAAAACAGAAACACTAAACATATTGGAAGAGAAAGTACAAAAAAACCTTGAAGACATAGGGTTAGGCAGAGAGTTCATGAACAAAAACCAAACTGTCCGTGAAATACTTCAAAGAATCAACAACTGAGATCTCATCCTTCTGAAAATTTTCTGCACATCTAAAGAAATCATCAGCAGAGTAAAATGAAAACCCACAAATTGGGAAAAAAATTTAGCTGACTGTCCTTTGGGAAAAGGTCTTCTATCTAGAATATATAAAGAATTAAAAAAAAAATCAGCCTCCCCAAATTCAAAGACCCAGTCCAAAAATGGGCAGCTGAGATGAACACACACTTGTCAGATAAAGAAATACAAATGGTAGATAAATACATGAGAAAATGTTCAACATCATTAGTCATTTGAGAAATGCAAATCAAAACAACATTGAGATTTTATCTCACCCCTGTAAAAATAGCTAGTATTCAGAAATTAACTAATATGCTGGCGAGGTTGTGGAGAAATACGAACTCTCCTCCACTGCTGGTGGGAATGCAGACTGGTGAAACCACTGTGTAAATCAATCTGGAGATTCCTCAGCAAACTAGGTCTAGAGGTCCCATTCAATTCAGCTATTCCCCTTCTGGGTATTTTCCCAGAAGATCTGAAAACAGCATATCACAGTGATATATGTGCACCCATGTTCATAGCGGCACAATTTGTAATTGCTAAATTGTGGAAGCAACCCAAATGTCCATCCACTGAGGATTGGATTAAAAAATTGTGGTACTTTTACATAATGGAATATTTACTCAGCTATAAAGAAGGATAAACTGGAGGCTTTTGTAGGTAAATGGTCACAACTAGAGACCATATTCATAAGTGAAATAAATCAGACCTGCCTGTGTAAGCATTGTATTGTCTCACTGGTATAAGACCTGAAAGAGTGAATAAAAGTAAGAGGTATGATAGACATTGTGAAATGAAAGGAAAATGCTCAAAAGTAAAGGGCAACTGGGGTGTGGGAAAAAAGAAGAGAAAGAAGGGGAAATTATGTATGTATGTATATAAAGGATAGCTAACATAGATGTAATATTGCCGTCTATTGCCCTACAGAAAGGAACAGTTAATGATTACTTGTTTGATCATTCTTGTATATCTCTATTTGTTTTCCTGAGAAACCACTTTGAAGATATCAATAAGTAATACAACAACCATTGTTAATTTCCTACAACTTTGTAACTTCTGTTTTGTTTGTATTGTTCTTATGCTATTTTGTAAATAGATGTCTGTTTTTTAATATGTTTTCCTTCTTTCATTTTTTAAAATACAAAAAATATGGGCCTGGGGGACATTATTTTAAATGGAATAATCCAGGCACAGAAAGACAAACACAACATGATCTCACTTATCTGCAGACTATTAAAGGTTAAATTCATGGAAACAGAGTGAAATGATGATTACCAAAGGTTGGCTTCAAGGGGCTGGGTAGATGTTGGTCAAAGAGTCCAAAATTTCAGTTAGTCACCAGAAATAAGTTCAAGAGATTTATTGCACAAAGTAATCACTATACTGTAGTAAATAACAATATATTCCATTTTGGAAAATTACTAAACATGTAAACTTTTTCTCCTGCCTCTGGTTTATTTGTATACGCAGCACAGGAGGTTGCCAGGCCCATGCAGATGACAGTTCAAGGATCCTTCTACCCTCACACTGGCAGACAAAGGCATTCACTGTTGTTCCTTTGGGGGAGCCTGGTCACCTTTGGGAGCCTGATCCCGGACTGAAGCTGGAGCTGGAGCTCGCCTGGACATGGGCTTTGGTTTTAGTGTTGACCTTTGGCCAGAAAGGCCTGAGACCCTTGACAGTATGGGCAGCAGTACGCTTCCCAAATTTGATGTAGGTAAAGCTAAATCCACTATTACAAATTGTAAGGCTAATCCTACAAGTTAGGAAATGGACTATGAATCTTTCATTTATCATTATCAGAAGAAAAATATTGAGAATCAAAAAGAGAAACCATATAGTAAAGTATTTATTAAAAAAGAAGAATGACAGAAAACAAAGAATTATTAGGCAAAGAGTTAAAGGTAAATATATCCATCATATCAAATAAGGGAGAAAGTGGTTTAGTATAAGGGAAAAAAATTAAGATTGAGCAAATACTCACCTAAAAGGTGCACATAGAAACAAATGTCAATGACAAAATGGAACAGAACATTTGAAATTTACAAAAGACTGGCAAACACAATTAGGTAAATGCTGAGAGGCAAATCTGAGATAGTAACAATATCAGAGAAACAGGTGTTAAGTGAGCAGGATCTGTTTATCTTGATAGAAGGAACTCTATACCATGAGAGGCTTCATGGTCTCCATGTCCCAAATAGTCTATTAGTGAAATTTCATAAAATGAATTATGAGCAAAACTCAGACATCAGGAAAGGACACCAGCAGTAGAAAATTTTAACTCACTTGTTAGGTATGACAGATCAAGTAGAAAAAGATTTATGATAATATAGAACATGGTTTTGAAAATGCAGCCATGCACCAGAGTCTCTAAGAATCCCATCCCCAGCAAATATGGAGCAACACCAGTAATCTGAACTCTAATTTGCACATCAGGTAATTTTGATGCACAGACAATATATAAAACCAAAATAATGGGAAAATTTGAAGTGACATACTGAATAAAGTAATGTAATAAACTTCTACAGGACATTATGCCCACACAGAAAGAAAGCACAGTTTATTGTGTATTGCTTGTGAAATATTTATTGATTATATACAAAGCCCTAAATAAATTTTTTTAAGTTCTATGAAGTATAAATAGTTCAAGTACCATTTTCTGATCACAATGCATTCAAGAGAAATTAAAAAAAAAACTAACAACCAGAAAAATCCAAATATATTTAGCTGCTGTCATACAGTAATCAGGTCTTGTCCCAAAGGAGAGCTTACAAATCAAAATTTCACAAGAGTCAAGAAGAAATAAATGTTTTTTTAAATAAACACATAAAAACCCAGTATTTGGCTAAAACTGCACTCAGTGGGACATTCTAGCCCTCAAATAGTTCCATCATCAAATAAGAAGGAATGAAAATAAAACAAAAGGGGATTACACCTCACACTTCATGCTGTTTTAATTTTGAGCCTCTCAATTCTACTGAAATTGGTGATAATCTATTCATATGTTTGCCTCCTATTGCTTTTCTTTTTTCACTTTCTTCTATTCACATCTTTAATTTATTCAGATTAGGCTATAGAAATTACATCTGTAGTTTTCCCTTCCTCAAGGTCCTGAGCCTATTTTCTTATGCTTGAAATTTTTTTCATAAGATATTTTAAAATTCAGAAAAGTGTAATAAAACAAATTCCAGATAACCACCACTCAACAAATTACAACAAATTTGAGTCTTTGGGTGTGTTGCTCAACTGTATCATTTTTCTCAAAATTTTTATTAACACTTTGTATCATTCAATGTTTTACTAGAGAACCAGATATAACACAAGATACAAAAATGTATAAGAAATTAGAAAATTGGCTTACAATGGTCAGCCACAGAGTTGGATGAAGAAGCCTGCAGGAGGTGTCTGCACACTGGAGAGTGAGGGCTTCAGTCCAAGGTCTGGAGATCACTGTAATGTCCTGTGGAAGTGAGTATCAGGAGGCTGATGGGTCTGTGACCGAAGCTGGAAGTATCCGCTGCAGAAGCTAAAGAGTCTCTGCTGGAAGGCTGAAGAGTCTTCGACGGAAGCCAAAGAGTCTGCACTGGAAGCCAGGAGACCATGTCCAAGCTGAAGGCGAAGGCTGAAGCTCCTCCAAAGAACAGAAGCCTGTCATCCTTCCTCTGTTCCCCTTTATGTCATCAGGGCAATGAGCCACCCTAGGATGGGTCCTAGGGTATAGAATTGCCGCCCTGATTTAGTTAAACTTCTAAATCTCTTAAACTGACACAATCAATAGCCATTACTTGGTTATTACCTGTACACATTGTGGGGGTTCAATGTAATATTTCCACACAGCCACACATAGTGTTCAAGCTCAGTCACGTTCTTCCTGTCTCACTCCCCACCCCACACTCCCCAGTTCCTAGAAATCACTATTCTGCTTTTGGGTCAACGTTTTTATTTTCCTCATATGAGAGAAAGCATGCAGTTCTTGTCTTTAGGGTCTGACTTCTTTCACTTAACATGATGTCCTCCAGTCCCATTCATTTTCTACTAGCAGTAGGCTTTCTTTCGTCATGGTTGAAGAATCTGCTATGTGTATATAGACTATGCTGTCTTTAACCCCTCATTTGCTGGTGGGCACAACAGATGATTTTTGTGCTGATTCCACCTGGGCTGATTGCAGGTCTCAGCTATTGTAAATAGTGTCACAATAAACATGGGAATGTAGCTCTCTCTGGCATGCTGATTTCATTTCCTTTGGATCTATACTCAGAAGCAGGATAGTAATATTATATGGTAGAACTATTTTTCATTTTTCTTAGGAATCTCCATACTATTTATGTCTTCCTCTGTTCCCTGGAAACAATGAATATAAATTCTTTTTCTCTACATCCTTACTATTATTTGTTGTATATTGTTATTTTTTATAATAGCCATTTTCACCCTGGATAAAAGATATGTCATCATGGTTTTGATTCATATTTCCCAGATGGTAGTGTTAGTTAAGTTTTATTGTAAAATACTTTTAAATTCAGAAATGTTTAGGGCATGCTGTAACAAGCACCCACGTACCCACTGCCTATACTTTTAATATACTTTTATTAGTCCATGTGAGTATTACATATAGCTGGGGTTTGCTTTGGAAAGTTGGTACAAGCATTTAACATATTTTTATCAATTTCAATTCCATTGTCTGCCCCACTTCCTTACCAATCCTGCCCTTCTTGTCTCCAGAAGTCTACCTCCTGTTTTCCTGTCATCTCATTTTTATTTTATTTATGTGTTTATTTATGTGCACTTTAGGTTTCTCATATAGAGAAAATATGCAGTATTTAACCTTCTGAGTCTAACTAATGTCACTTAACCCCATAGTTTCTGTTTCCATCCATTTCCTACAAAAGACATGATTTCAGACTTCCTTATGACTAAGTACTATTCTGTTGTATATATACATTTTCTTTATTCATGTATCTGTTGATGAGCATCTAGGCTATTTCCTCAGTTAAACCATTGTGAATTGTACTGCTATAAACATGAGTATGAAAGTATCACTACAGTATGTTGTCTTTAATCCTTCTGGGAATATGTTAGGAGTGGTCAGGTCAAATGGGATGTCTAGTTCTAGTTTTTTGAGGAGTCTTCATACTGATTTCCATAGTGGTTGTACTAGTTTACCTTCCCACTAGCAGTGTAAGTGGGTTCTGTTTTCCTTGCATCTTCTTTTCCTTTTCATTCATCTATTGTCAGATGGCTCTGTCATGTATCCATACTCATAAGTGAAATAAATCAAACTCACATGTAAACATCTTATGGTCTCCCTAGTGTAAGGAGAACGTTGCTTGATGAGGAACCTGAGGGTTCATTACACTATGCTCTACTTTAGAAATGTTTTCAGATATCTATAATGAAAAGTTAAAGAAATAGAACTCATGTAAATACTTTCTGAAAGGTAAAGGTTGGAAGTTAATGTCCCCACCCCATCAAGAAGGAGAAGTTGAGAAGCTGTGACTTCTCTGCGATACACTGGTAAACAGGGTACACAATAACCTGCTACCCCTTGGCTGAGCCCATACTTTCCTTCTGGGAAGCCCAGCAGGCCCTGGAGATGGAGACTTGAGAAAAGTCTGGTGACATAACGGGTGGGGGAGTTGTGAACTTCATCTGGAGCTCTCTTAGGGGAAAGGGTTTTGTGAGTCTTTGCCAGCCCCTCTGTCCTTCCTAGTTGACCTTTGGTGTTGGAGGGGAAATGTGGTCAGCAAGAGCCAAGTTTCAAGGAAATAGACCCAGAGTGTCAGCCACAGAAGCAGAGAGAAGAAAGTGGTCCACGGGAAGCCACTGGGAAGGTCACAGCACAGACAGCCAACTGAAAGGCCACAAGGTCACAGGTGAATGTAGAGTGCACTCACATTCATCACACACATCACACACACCACACCACACCCTACACATCATACATATGCACATAATATACACACACCCCATACACACCATACACACCACACATTCACACTTCACACACACATACCACCCATGCAGTAAACACCACACATCACATGCATACATAGTACATTCAAGTCACATATAACACACAAAAACACATCATATAAGCACAGATTCTTCATGCCAACAGCTATTTCAGGAATGAGTCAAAGGTCATATGTGCGTTTATTCCCTGGGCTCCAGGGGCTCCCCTCAGCCCTCCACCAGTGGTGCTCACAGCAGCTTTTCAGTCTCAGTTTCCATCTGACAACTTGGGGTGGCCATAACACTCGCCCAGATTCCAGGCTGGATGTTACTGATCTTCAGAGCAGGCAGTAGCAAAGTGGGACCTTGCTGGGGCCAGCAGGATGGAAAGAACAACTCTCACTGCTTTTGTCCTGGGAGTGGCTGGCTCCATACCCCTCTCTACCAGGGCAAGATGTTGCCTGCTGCTTCTCTAGAGCCTGCAGTGCACTGAGACCCTGTTTCCAGCAGGTGTTTAGTTTTCACATTCCTTCCACTGTGGTCCAAGAAGCTGTTCTTCCATTTATTTTTTCACTTTTTGCTCTTTCCATCTTCTTTCCTCTTATTCATCATTGCTATAAATTTGGAGCAAATATACTACACCATGCTGAATAGAAGTTTTCTAGTGGCAACATCTGACTTCAAGAAAATTTATCTTACAAGCAATCATTTTTCCACTTGTATGAAGTAAATACCTAAATGTTTTACTCAAATCTGTAGCAAATTATAATTTACTTACTAACCGAGTCTTGCCTCATTGGTTTGACAAATAGTTATAATCACATTACACAAAATCCCCATATTTACATGGGTCTAATTTAGGAGTTTGTACTCTGTTCGCTAGATGACAAATTGATCTTTTCATTTTCTTGTTGATATTCTGTTTTCATTAAATAAGTAATATACTTCAGATTGTGACTGGCTGCATGTAACCAAATTCTAACATCAGTATGATCATCAGTGTGATAACCAAATAAGAGTTATGATCATGTATCCAAAATTCCAGAATCAGGAAGGGCAGGTCAGACATCAAAATCCAAGATGGCAGCTGGCACCCAGAATCACTGATTCTGACCTAACCACCTGTGTGCCTGTAGTTTTGCCCTCATGGCTGTAGAAGGCCAATGAATCACTATACATCCTGTCATAAGCAAGAGTAAAATGCATGTGAGGTGGGGAATGGAACAAAGCTATAGATAATCCGGATATGGCCTTTTAACCAGGAAAGCTGTACCTTTCTCAGAAGTCTCACATAGCAAACTTTACTTAAATATGATTGGTCACAACTATGTATGAAGGGCCACTTCAAAGGACATAAAGGAATAGGATGTTGAGCCTGTTACTGCTTCAAATAACTTCAGGAATGTGCTATCAATTAAGAGGAAAGAATGCATATTGAGTAAGCAATATGCAATGTGTGCCACAACAAATTTGTAATGTATTTATGTCTGAATATACGTCCTATTTTTAATGCAAATAGTGTATCTATGCACATTTATCATCCCCTAAAACCTTTAAAATTAGATAGTTCATTGTTGCAGACAAAATAACTAAGAGTGTGTTGGTCTTCGAATTTAGAAATTAAATTTGGGAATAAAATTGGGATTTTATCCTATTTATTAAAGTGTTCTTCTAACTTGTTCAGCAATATTTTCCAGATTTACGTACTATGTAGGTCTTCTGCATACTGCACTGCATGTCTCTAACCCTTCAGCCACAGACTGGTACCAGTCCATGACCTGTGAAGAGCCCAGCTAAACAGCAGGAGGTGAACAGGGAGCAGTGATCAGAGGTTCATCTGAATTTACAATTGCTTCTCCTTGCTTACATTGCCCCTTGAGCTCCCCTTCCTGTCAGGTCAGTGGTGGCTCAGGATTCTGGAATCCTATGTTGAACCGGGTATGTGAGGGATGACAGTCACAAGCTTCTTATGGAAATCTAACACCTAGTGATGTGAGGTGGAGCTGAGGTTGTGATGCTTATGCTGGGGAGCAGCTGCAGATACAGATGAGCATTAGCAGAGACCTCTGTATTACAGCATCATAATATTAGAAATAAAGTGCACAATAATTACAATGTACTTAAATTATCCCCAAACCACTATATCCCCCATCTACAGAAAATCTGTGTTCTATAAAATTGGTCTCTGATACCAAAAATCTTGGGGACCACTGCTATGTTAGATTCACTCTTACAAATATAGTCATGTGACACTCGGCTCTGGGAATATCTTCTGAGAAGTGTGGCACTAGGCAATTGTATCATTGTGTGTGTGATGGGTGACCATCACAGAGTGCATTGCACAGAGATCACTCAGTCTCTCACTGTGGCTTCCTCACATAATCAAGAGACACAGCAAACAAGTCTATGAGGCTGCTCCTGGCATTACAAGGCATATAAATACATGACCCAACATGGCCATTTAGTGTCATTACCAAGTATTATGCTCTGTGAGTAACTGAAAATGCCACACTTTTATACAACTGGCAGTGCAGTAGGTACATTCATATCAGCATCACCACAAATACACAAGTAAAGTACTGCACTACAGACTTCATGACAGTACAACATCAGTAGGTGAATAGTGTAGCTCCATAGTCACCCCATGAGGTCAGCTTCATTGCACAGTCCATCACTGGTCTTCCTGTGGGCATGCGAAAGTTGTGCTATAATTACAGGTGATTTGTTTGGTCTCAGCTTTCTAACTGTGTACTACTACTGAATACAGTGTTGCATAGCAGTTGTAAAAGGCAACTCTTCAGTTTCTGACTTTAATCGGGATGCTTGTAAGATCTTCTGTAAATTTTTATTACATACCACAGGTGTACTGTTTCCTACTATTATTAACTTTCTCAAGCACTAGTTAGTTTCTTTTAAGTGTCAAATTTTATCAGATTGAAAAAGGTATCCATTTTGACTTTTAATATTCTACAGTGTTATAATATATTAAAGAATATTTTGTTTTTGAGACATTCTCTGTTCTCTACATAAACTTATTTTCTTTGAGTATTTTAAAGATTTTCCATCTATATTCACCTCTAAGATTGATAGATTTTTATTTCTGATGTTCTTTTCTTGTTTCGACATCAGGTTTATGCCATTGTCATAAAATCAGATATTTAATTTGTCTTCTTGACTTTTACATTTAGAAAAATAGGATAAAATATTCCATTCCCTGAAGACTTTATGACACCTACCTAGAAAAATCATTTTAACCTGCGGTACTGCAGATGGGTCCTGAGAACCTGGCACATTTTTAAAAGTGCTGTTTTCTTAATTTGTCAACATTGCTTACCCAGCATTTCCATAGTCTTTCCCCCCAACAAAGAGTACTTAATTCAGTGCACCTGAGCTTCATGCTCAGCGTCTCTGATTTTACAGGGAAGAATCCAGTGTATCAGGTCCTGATGACCCATTAGTAACAAATATAACATTCCTTGTTTCCCTGTGTCAAAGCACTAATTTAAGTTTTTATAGAGTTTTTACTGTTTTTAAGTATGGCCACAAAGAGATCCATTCAATATGGGCAGCAGATGGAATAGGAAGACCCATTTTTTGTGCTACTATGAGCCTGGCTAAATTTTCATTTTTACTTTTTTAAAATATGAATCGCTTCATGAATATGTTGCCTTAGATTTGATAATGTGGAAACTAGAAAAGAGAGAATCAAGACAAGTAAGTTCGCTGCTGTCTCTGACTTATTTGATGAATTTGTCAGTAGGTCAAAATCATGTTATTCTCCTGGATTTCACATAACCATAGGTGAGATGATAGTACCTTTTCTAGGAAAATGCACTTTTAGAATATTTATGCCTAACAAGCCAGGAAACAGTGGCATAAAGGTGCAGATTTCAGCTAACTCATTTCAACCGACTCATCTGCTAACTGCAGAAATATATGCTGGTGCTGAGGTAAAGACAGCTAATCCAACCAAACTCATCTCACCAAACCCTACGGGAGTTGTTCTGAGGCCGTGGAGTATAGTGAAAGTACTAAATGACAGTTGGTATAGCTCAGTAGAATTTCTTGATGAACATAAAAAGAAAGACTTGACTTATGTAGACATTTTGGAAAAAAATAAGAGGACTGTACCACCCAAATTTTTGCCAAATAGAAAACAAACTGTTCAGGCATCAATATTTGCTTCTACTATTAGCACAGTTTCATATGTATGCAAACAAGTAAAAGTGTAATATTAATATCAAGTATGCATCACAGTGATTCTGTTGACAAAGAAACCAAAAAGCCTGAAATTATTTGCTTTCATCATGACACAAAATCTAGAGTTAATGCTGTAGATGGAAAATATGCCTTATTTTTGACATCCTGGAGAACAAATTGCTAGCCAATGGCAATTTTGTAAGCCATTTTAAATGCTGCAGGTGTTAACTCCCATGTCTTGTACCAGTTTGCACAATAAGGTGAAGTAATAAAATGTTTTGATTTTATTGAAACCCTTGGAATACAATAATGATGGAAAATCTGCATTCCAGAATGGCTACTAAAAATGTGCCAATAAAAGTATGAAAACTTATATGATAAATCCTGGGTATGGAGAGTCATGTTACAGAAAAGCCCAGACAACCTAGTGACAAAAGCAAAAGAAAAGATGTGCCATGTGCCCAGCATCATAGACAGAAAAACTGCTCTCCAATGTGATGCTTGTAAAATGCTAATTTGTAATCAATGCTGTAAAAAACTTTGTTCTAAGTGTTTTTGAACATTAATTTTTCATGTTACAAACGCTTACATAATGTGTTTACAAATAAAAATTTAGTATAAACATTTCTCACTTTTATAAAAAATAAACTTAAATGTATGGAGCCTGAGGACCCATGAATAATCCATATGAAACTAAAATGAGTTGATAGTAGCTGCAGGTTAAGAGGAGATATCTACTTTACAGAAGATATTTAGTACTATTTTAAATTTTTCTAATAGTCCAATTACAAGATAGCTCAAATGTGGCAAACCAAAACTTCGTCAGGGTGTATAGTCTTCCTGATGATTTGCTGCATTCTTTTTGCCAGTATCTTAATGAGGATTTTTGCATGTATGTTCATCAAGGAGATTGGCCTGTAGAGTTCTCTTTTTTGATTGGATCCTTCTCTGGTTTTGGTATCAGGGTAATGCTCTCTTCCAAGAATAAGTTTGGAGAACTGCTTCCCTTTCAATTTCATTAAAGAGTTTCAAGAGTAGTGGCATTAGATGTTCTCTAAATTTCTGGGATAATTCATCAGGACCTGGGCTTTTCTTTGTTGACAATTTTTAATTACTTATTTAATTTCATTGACTGATACAGGATGATTTAGAATTTTTACATCCTCTTGATCCACATTTGGTATTACATATGTATCTAAGAATATGTCCATTTCTTTCACATCTTCCATCCTTTTAAAGTACAAGTTGTCAAAGTAGGTATCAATGATCTTCTGGATTTCTGCAGGGTCCATTATGATTTCATCCTTTTCATTCCTAGTTGCATGGATTTAAGTTTTATCTTTCTTTTTTTTTCTGAAAATGTTGGCTAAGTGTTTGTCTGTTTTATTTAATCTTTCAAAGAACCAACTCTTTGATTCATTGATTCTTTGTATCATTTTCTTAATCTCAGTTGCATTTATTTCTTCTCTGATCTTTATAGTTTCCTTCCTTGTATGTACTGTGGGTTTAATTTGCTCTTCTTTTTCCAAAAGCTTAAAGTCCAACATTAAGTCATTTAGTTGAGCTTACTTTGTTTTTCTGATGTGAGAACTCACTGCTCTAAATTTCCCTTGTGGGACTACTTTCATTGCTTCCCATAAGTTCCTGTATGTGATACTGGCATTACCATTTAATTGTAGAAACTGTGTAATTTCTTTTTTAACTCCATCTGTGAGCCATTCGTTGTTTAGGACAGCATTATTTAATTTTCAGTGTTGGTGAAAGTTTTGTGGTTTCTTTTGCTATTGATTTCCAGTTTCATTGCACTCTGATCTGATAATATGCATGGGATAATTTCAATTCCTTTGCGTTTATTTAAGCATAGTCTATTAGCTAGTATATGGTCTATTTTGGAGAACATCCCATGTGTAACTGAGAAGAATGTGCATTCTGATATTGTGTGGTAGAACACTCTGTAGATAGATCTACTAATTCCTTTTTGTTCAGCTCTGATATTTTTTGTTAATGTTTTGTTTACTAGCTTTATTTGTGACAGTGGGTTATTGAAGTCCCCCATTACAAGTATATTAGTGCTTATTTGATTTTTCATATTCATTAATGTTTGTTTTATTTAGTTGAGTGCACTGGTACTTGCTGCATAAACTTCCTCTTGGAGTTTCCCATCAAAATGTATATAGTGACCTTCTTTGTCTCTTCTGATCAGTCTTCACTTGAAGTCCACTTTGTCTGCAAATAGAATAGCTATCCTGCTTTTCTCCAGATTCCTGTTGCATGGAATATTATTTTCCAACCCATTAATTTCAGTCTATGTATTTCTTTTTGAGTTAGATGTGTTCCTGGCAAGATCCATTCTGCTAATCTCTTTCTTTTGATTGGAGAATTGAGATCATTCACTTCGATGTTTATAACTGATGTATACTGATGTATTCTTGTCATATTATTTTGCTGGGCAGGGGATATGAGTTAGTGGTAGAGCTATTACTTTGGGTGTGCAAGGCCCTGGATACAACCCCCAGCACCACAAAAAACGACCATATTATTTTGCTATTGTAGTTCCCTTTATTTCCATTCTGTTTATTTATTTTTTTTTACTTTAAAAATAAAAGGAGGAAAACGTTAACGACAGACAACATTTTATAAAATAGCAAAAGAACAGTACAGACAATACAGAGTTACAAACAAAGTGGTAGGAAATTAACAATGCTTGTTGCACTACATATTGATATCTTCAAAGTGGTTTCTCATGAAAACAGATAGAGACTTGCAATATTGATCAACCAAGGACTCACTGACAGTTTCTTTCAGCAAAGAAATTGAAGACAGCAGAACAATCATGTTAACTATCCTCTATAGACATACATACAAAATTTCTCCTTCTTTCCCTTCTCCTTTCCCATATCCCAGTTGCCCTTTACCGTTGAGTGCTTTCCTATCATTTCACAATGTCTATCATACCTCATAGTTTAAATTAACTCTTTCAGGATTTACACTAATGAAACGATGCAGTGCTTGCACATGGAGGTCAGATTTATTTCACTTATGAGTATGATCTCTAGTTGTGACCATTTATCTATAAAGCCCTCGAGTTTATCTTTCTTTACAACTGAGTAATATTCCATTATATAAAAGTACCACAGTTTTCTGATCCAATCTTCGGTGGATGGACATTTGGGTTGCTTCCACATTTTAGCATTACAAATTGTGCTGCTACGAATATAGGTGCACATATATAACTGTGATATGATGTTTTTAGATCTTCTGGGAAAATATCAAGCAGGGGGATAGTTGGGTTGAATGGGACCTCTAGACCTAGTTTTTGGAGGAATCTCCACACTGATTTCCACAGTAGTTTCACCAGTCTGCATTCCTACCAGTAGTGGAGAAGGATTCCTATTTCTCCACAGCCTCACTAGCATTTGTTACTGGTTGATTTCTTAATGCTAGCCATTCTTACTGGGGTAAGGTGGAATTTCAGTGTTCCTTTAATTTGCATTTCTCAAATGACTAATGATATTGAGCATTTTCTCACATATTTATTTGCCATTTGTATCTCCTTGCCTGAGAAGTGTGTATTCATCTCAGCTGCCCATTTTTGGACTGGGTCTTTGAATTTGGAGGGGTTGATATTTTTTAATTCTTTCTATGTTCTAGAGAGAAGTCCTTTGTATGAGGGACAAGCATCTAAAATCATTTCCAAGTTTGTGGGTCTTCTTTTTACTCTGCTGGTGATTTCTTTAGATGTGCAGAAACATTTCAGTAAGATGAAATCCCAGTTGTTGATTCTTTCAAGTGTTTCACATGCAATTTGGTTTTTGTTCATGAACTCTCTGCCTACCCCTATGAATACTTTTACTAATTTCTCCTTCAGTAGATTTAGTGTTTCTGTTTTAATATTGACATCTGTGAACCATTTTGACTTGAGTTTGGTGCACAGTGATAGGCTTGGGTCTATTTTCAGTCTTTGGTAGGTGGTAAGCCAATTTTTCCAGCACCATTTATTAAAGAGGCTATCATTCTTCCAGTGAGTTTGATTGGCCCCTTTATCAAAGATTAGGTGGTTGAGTGTGTTTTTGGTTGTGTCTGTTTCTTCCAGTCTGTTCCATTGATCCTCAAGTCTGGTTTTTAGTCAGCACCAGGTTGATTTTATGGCAGTAGCTTTATAGTATAATTTCAGGTCAGGGATTGTGATTGCACCTGACTTGTCCTTGTTGCCCAGGATTGCTTTTGTTATTCTGGGTCTCTTCTGGTTCCAGATGAATTTAAGGCATGTTTTGTCGAGATCTGTGAGGTATACTAATGGTAGTTTAACGGGAATTGCATTGAATCTGTACAGCAGTTTTGGGAGTATGGCCATTTTCTCAATGTTGGTTCTTCCTATCCATGAGCAAGAAATATTTTCCAATTTACTGAAATCTTCTTAGATCTCTTTTTTCAGAGTACTGTAGTTTTCACTGAATAGATTTTTTGCTTCTCTTCTTAGATTGATTCCTAAATATTTCAATTTTTTGGATGTTATTGTGAAAGGTATGGTTTCCTTAATTTCTTTCTCAGTCTGTTTGTTGTTTGTGTATAGAAATGCTATCTATTTCTGGGTGTTGACTTTGTATCCAGCTGCACTGCTGAATATGTTGATTAATTCAAGGATTCTTCTTGTGGAGAATTTGGGGTCTTCTATGTAAAATATAACATCTGCAAATAGTGATAGTTTTACTTCTTCTTTTCCTATCCTTATTCCTTTTATTTCTCTCTCCTGTCTAGTTGCTCTGGCTAGTGGTTCCAGAACTATATTGAACAGGAGTGGTGACAGTGGACATCCTTGCCTTGTTCTGGATTTTAAAGTAAAACCTTTCAGTTTTTGTCCATTGAGAATGATGTTAGCTGTTGGACTGTCATAGATGGCTTTGATCAGGTTAAGGTAGAGGCCATCTATTCTTATTTTCTGTAGAGTTTTTATCAAAAATGCATGTTGGACCTACTCAAAAGCTTTTTCTGCATCTATTGAGATGATCATGTGGTTTTTGTCTTTGGTTCCATTGATATGCATATAACATTGATAGATTTGTGAATATTGAATCAACCATGCATTCCTGGAATGAATCCAACTTAGTCGTGATGTATGATTTTCTTGATAATTTGCTACATTCTGTTTGCTAGTATCTTATTGAGTACCATTTCATCTATATTCATTAGGGAGATTTGTCTGTAGTTTTCTTTCTTGGTTGGGTCATTCTCTGGTTTTGGTATCAGTATGATGCTTGCCTCCAGAAATGAGTTAGGGAGAATTGCTTCCTTTTCAATTTCATTGAAGAGATTGAGGAGTGTTGGTATTAAATCTTCTCTGAAATTCTTGTAAAATTCTGCTGTGGATACATGAGGGCCTGGGCTTTTCTTTTTTCATAGGTTTTTAATCACGCTTTCAATCTCATTAATTGATATTGGGTTGTTCAGGAATTTGATATCTTCTTGACTCAAGCTTGATAATTCTATCATATCTAGGAATCTGTCCATTTCTTCTGAGTTTTCTATCCTATGGGAGTAAAGATTTTCAAAGTAGATATTAATGACTTTCTCAGTTTCTGTGGAATCTGTAGTAATTTCATCTGTTTCATTCCTTATTGCATGAATCTGAGTTCTTTCCTTCCTTTTCTTGATAAGGTTGGCTAGGGGTTTATCAATTTTGTTCATTCTTTCAAAAAACCAGCCCTTTGATTCATTTTTTTTTTGAGGGTTTTCTTTGTCTCAATTGCATTAATTTCTGCCCTAATCTTTATAATCTAATCCCTTCTCTGGGCTTTGGGCCTGACTTGTTCTTCTTTTTCTAAAAGTTTGAGATGTAGCATTAGGCTACTTATTTGTTGTCTTTCTGTTTTCCTTATGTGTGAATTCACTGCCATAAATTTCCCTCTGAGGACTGCTTTCATTGCATCCCATAGATTCTGGTAAATTGTATTTACATTTTCATTTGTTTGTAGGTACTTTTTAATTTCCTCTGTAATTTATTCTGTGACCCACTGGTTGTTGAGGTTGTTATTTAATTTCCAAGTGTTTATGGACTTTTTGGAGTTCCTTTTGTCATTAATTTCCAATTTCATTGCACTGTCGTCAGATAATATGCACAGGATAATTTCAGTTCTTTTGCATTTTGGAAGGTATGCTCTATGGGCTAAGGTGTGGTCTTTTTCAGAGAAAGACCCATGTGCAGCTGAGAAGAATGTGTATTCTGATGTTGTGGGGTGGAACACTCTATGAAACTACTAAGTCCATTTGTTCACTGCTTTGGTTCAGCTCTGTTATTTCCTTGCTGATTTTTTGTCCAGTTGACCTATCTCTTTGTTTCAATGGGGTGTTGAAGCCCCTGTTACAATAGTGTTATTAATTATACGGGTTTTCATGCCTGTTAAGATTTGTCTTATATAATTTGGAGCTCTGATACTTGTTGCATACATTTTGATGATTGTTACCTCATCTTCTTGCAGTTTTCCCCTGACTAGTATGTAATGACCTTCTTTATTTCTTTTGATTGTTGTTAGTTTCAAGTTTACATTGTCTGTAAACAGAATAGGTACACCTGCTTTTTTCTGGGTTCCTGTTTCATGGAGGATTGTTTTCCATCCTTTGACTTTTAGTCTGTGGATTTCCTTTTCAGTGAAATGTGTTTCCTGTATGTAGCATAATGTTGGATTTTGTTTTTTAATCCACTCTGCCAGTCTGTTTCTTTTGAGTGGTGAATTGAGGCCATTTACATTTATAGTTATTACTGGTATGTATTGATTTATCAGTGTCGTTATTTATTTGCATTGGTGTCCTACACTTTCTACATGTTTATTCTTGCTCTCTTGACGTTTCATTCCTACTGTTGTTCTTGAAATTGCGGTCAGATTTTTCTCTGTTTAGAATATCTTTTAGTAATCTTTGTAATGCTGCCTCAGTGCTCATGAAGTTCTTCAATTGTTCTTTGTCATGAAAATATTTTATTTCTCCATAGAATTTGAGGGATAATTTGGCAGGTACATCAGTCTTGGTTGGAAACTGTTCTGTCTCGGGAATTGTAATACTTCACTCCAAGCTCTTCTTCATTGGCTGGCTTGTGCTGAGAAGTCTGCCGTGATTCTGATGGGCTTTCCTTTATAGGTAATCTGTTACTTTTCTCTAGCAGCTTTTAATATTCTGTTCTTTTGCTGGAGATCTGGGAACTTGACTATTATATGTCTGGGTGTAGTTTTATTTTGATTGTGGTTGTTTGGAGTTCTATATGCATCATTTACCTGTATATCGGGTTCTGTTTCCATGCTTGGGAAATTTTCTGCTATTATTTCTGCAAATTATCTTTTATGTCAGTTGTGCTGCTTCCTGCTGTTTCATTGACTCCTATAAGTCATACATTATTCCTCTTTGCCTCATCTTGCAGCTGTTGAATTGACTTTTCGTGGATCCTTGTTGATTTTATGAGATCCTTTCTTTCATGGTCACTAGCTGCCATTCTGTTTTTGAAAGTCTGAGATTCCATCTTCAGCCTCATTCAAGCAGTTTTGGTAGCTTTAAATGGCAGCTTTTTTTTCTGGGAAGTCTCTTTGAATCTGGCTCAAGCATTCTAAGTCCTCTCTATATTTTTCATTTCATGCTTCTGACCTTTGCCTTTGTTCTTCCATTGTCTTATATTTTTCTTCTTCAGACTTTTTGAGCCGTTCCTTCATTATTATTGTCATTTCATTTTTTTCCTGAAAGATTATTTCTGATCTCATCTCTTCTATGGCCTTATGGAGTTGTTTGTTTACTTCCATTGCAATCATTTCAGCTATTTCAGGCATGTGTTTACCAAGTTCTCCTATGTTGATGTCTCCTGGACTTGTTCTGAGTAGGGTGGAGTTCTGGGATTGTGTTTTACTCCTTCGTTTTGTCATGTTTGCTACTGGATGCAGAAAGCTCAGTTTCCCTCTTCAGTAGCTGCTAAGCCAAGGCCACTAGTGTCCCTAGTTTTCCTGTTGGTGAGGTTTACCCCTGAGTGACCTCTGAGAAGCTCTACTTAGTCTCCGGTTTTCCGGCAGTTGTTGATTTGTATCTAGTTATCCCTGTTCTCAGACATGGGCATTGGTGTCAGCTGATGGCCAACCATCTGATCCAGCGTCCCCTTGGAGTTGAGGGCACATGCACAGCCCAGACTCCAGATGCACTGTTGTGACAATCCCGGTCCAGTGGACCTATGTCCCCAGGCAATTCAGGGTACAGGCAAAATCCAGAAACAAACTGCAGGTTCAACAGTTTGTGAACCACCTGATTCTGTGTCTCCAGTCAGTTCAGGAAACATACAGGAACCAGATGCAGGCCGGATGGGTAGCAGTCACAGACTGCCCTTGCCTTCAACCTGCTAGGGGTTCCAGGCAGAAGTAAAGCACAGACTCAAACCCTGGGACCAGCAGCTCCTGGAGCACTCACTCACTGGGCGCAGGGCACACAGGTGCTGGGAGAGACTACATGCCCTGCCCCCAGCCAGAAAAGTCCCTGGAGCTTCTGAGTAAAGACCTCCTCCCTGCTGTGGATGCAGGGAGAGCAGAGACTCAGTCTGTAATGGTGGCAGGATCCTGGGTCACCCTGAGGATGTAGATGGGAAATACCTGGCTTTGTCTGTAAGTTTTAGGTGGGAACCGTGGTGGTGTGAGCAATGCACGGAGTCAAACCGCCGAACCAGCAGCTTTTGGAACACTTGCGCACTTGGCATGTGGGTGCACTGGCACTGGGTGAGGCTACACGCCCCCTATTTTGGAGATTGAGGCAGTAGGATCACAAGTTCGAGGGTAGCCTGGACAATTTAGCAAGACTCTATATCAAAATGTAAAAACAACAAACAAACAAAACCAGCTAGGGATGTAGCTCAAAGGTAAAGTGTTTGCCTAGCATGAAGGAGACCCTGAGTCCAATCCCAGTACTACAGAGGTTGTAAGGAAGGATGTTCAGGGTAGCTGTTTATCATCACCAAGTAGGGACCATTCTCCCCATCCTTAACAAGTGAGTGGCACAGGCACCATGGTATGTCCAGATGGGAATACTATTCACAATAAAAAAGAAATGAACCATTCATATAACAACATCATGAATAAATCTCAAGATAATTGTACTACTGAAAGAAGCTAGTAAGAAACTTACATGATGTCTCTTATATAAAATTTTAGGCAGTGTGAACTAATGTACAGTGGGAAAGAATGTAACAGTGGTTGCCTCAGGATGTAGGGTGAGGGTAGATTGAAGGCAGGAACTAGAACGTGGTAACAGTGTGCTGGTGCATAATATGTCAGGGTTTATCAGCGTATGGTTTATTATGTACCAATTGTTTGGTTATCCTACAACAAGTCTGTTTTTTATGGATTTTTGAAAAAAGTCCAACGAATATTGTGTAAATAAAGCTTTCAGATAGATGAGAGGCTTAGAATGAATTTGGAAACAAATTTTTAAAAAATAACAAGATGAGGAATGTGGGGCTTATCCAGAAAGACAAGAGTTAGCCTGAAGGAGGTTATGGGACCAAATCTAGGAAGACACAAACCACAAAATAATAGTGATTGCACTAAATCAAACAAAATTAATGTCCATCAAATTGTATTGATGTAAATAATTGAATAAGCAGAATTTGGATAAGGGATAGCACTTTCTTACCGAAGAATCACAAACAGTTCAAGTAATATAGAAGAAAGGAGGAAAATAAAAACTCATCATCAAACCAGGCATGGAAGCACATGCCTATAATCCCAGTTATTTAAGAGCCTGAGGCAAGAGGATGCCAATTTCAAGACCAACCTGGGAAACTTGGCAAAACTTGTCTCAAAATATAATTTAAGAGGGGTGAGGATGTAGCTCAGGGGTAGAGTGTTTGCCTAGCATTTGTGAGGCTCTGGGTTCAATCCCTAGTAGTGAAAATAACAACAACAAAACAACTATACATCAGGCAAATATAATAAAACTTGTCTTGGGTAGGTGCTAAAAGTAGCAAGAAAAGATTTGAGAGAAAACAGTGCTATGTATGGTCTTGAAGTTTCTCCTCAAACTGTGTATTAATTGCAAGACAATTTGAGAAGTGGAAAACTGTGGAAGTCAGCACCTTACCCACAAGTTTCAGGTTAGAAATACCCTTGTTATGCTCTGAACCCCTTGATATGATGGACCAAGTACTCCATCCCATTCCTTCTGTGTTTTTCTTACTTTTTGAAAAGCCACTTCACTACTATCCCATTCTATCTATGCAAGACTGGAGGCAAGGATCCTATGGGCCATGTCCACCATGGTAGTTCTAGAAGTCAGTATAATGCTTCACACAGAATAGATATTTAACAAACATTTGATGCATGACTGACTGAACTGAGTACAAGTATGAACTGACTGACTGAGAAATTCTGACATTAGCAATGAAGATTTCAACAAGTGAAATTTGACCATCACTGGGGGGTAATTGAATTATGGCCCAATCTGTGAGAAAATATGTGACTCTTATATGTAGTCAAGATTCTGTGATTATATTGTAGTATTCCTTCAAATTCAAAGTTTCCCTTTTTGTGAACATGCATAAAAAAGCAAAGGAATTGTGATAAAATGCTTCTTAAAAAATGATTTCTTTAGGATGGAAGTAATTTTTCTACTCCAAATACCTTGTTTGCTTGTAAATAGGTAACATAAATCATGAATTAGTTTGTTATATTCTTTATTTGTATTCTCCAAGGCTCATTTATTTGAAATTTCTTTTCCACATCAAACACTAATGCTTAATTCCTATAATACACAAAACAAGAAATGAGATACTATATGTTAAGAGATAAACCTCAAGTTAGTATAGACTGTCCCAGTTTGGTAGTTATTTTTAGTGTTGTAATCATCATTTCTCTTTACCAGATAAGCTCCACCAATATGTAGTATACTCTATTCTCATGTCTTCATTTCCAATGAAACTTTAAACTAACATACATAATAAATGATGGCTTTAGTGTAACATCGAAAATAGTCATTGCCTTAAAATACAGTTTAAAATGATCAAAAACTTGCATTAGTATAATAAGAAGAAGACAATGCTACCAGCAAGAATTTAAGAAATAATTTTGAAATATGTTAGGGAAAAGTTGTATTTCTCCAAAATAACCTTGAAATCAGACTTTCTGAGTGGTTCCATCTTGTCCTTTACCTGAATAGGCACAGTGCCCACCTCTTGGGAAAGGAGCAGGTCCCTTATGGTACCAGCTGTGGAACACCTGTCTTCTCAGTGAATTGACTCACCACTACCTGTTCCTTGCACCTGGTACCCATACCACACCCATGCCTAAATATCCCTGGGACTTTGGTGCTGCTGTTTCACCTGCCTCACAAAGCCTCATGACTGCCTGTCCCATGGTCCTATGGCCCATAGCCACCATGGCATGGTCTGAGTTGCCACTGGGGCTTATTCACTGCAGGACTCAAATTGTGGCTATACCTTATTCCCTGGGGATTGAGGTCTTAGAGCATCCTTTCCCTGGAGCTATTTCAGCACTGTGTTCTGCCACCCACACCAGATTCATAGCTTGAGTATACCTCAGAACAGACTCCATCTTCATGGAAGAGCAACAGATACTCATACACCTAAGAGTGAGCATTCACTTCAAGTCCTAGGAGCTTCAATAGTTTTATAAGACCCTGATCCCAGGGCTCTTCTCCAAAACCATCTTGAGCACTTGTGCTTGGGTCCAAGGACTGCTGCAGCACCTGTGGGCCACATCAGACCCAACATCTAAATGGGTCTCCTAAGGCAAGATTCTCATTGTGGGGAAAGTAAAAACAACCCTGCCACCAAGTACTGTAAGAACTTTTGCTGCTCCGGAGCAGACAGGAGTACCTCACTCAGAAGGCCCGCAAACTGCTTTCACTGGGATTCGCATGTGGGCCCTCTCTGCATGTGCCCAGTGCCCAGTGAGGTACCGGAGCAGGTGCTCCACAAGCTGCTGACACAGGTTTAGATTTGGGCCTTGCTTGAGCACCGACCTCCTGAATGTCACAGACATGGGCAGTCTGTGATTGCTTTAGCTGTGGCCTGCGTCTGGCTCCTCTGTGCATCCTGAACTGACTGGAGAAGCAGAATCAGGCAAGCAGCAACCTGCTGACAGCACAGTTCCCAGCCATACAGTGCCAACAGAATAAGGTACTTCCCTTGTACTTCCAGGGGGCAGAGTGGGTGACCCACGACCCAGCCAACATTACAGTCTGAGTCTCCACCCTTCATGTGCTGGTGCAGATAGGAGATCCTCAATCAGAAGGTCTGTGAACTGCTCTCACTGGGGTTCACATGTGGGCCCTCCCTGCACATGCCCAACATCCAGTGAGGTACTGGAGTGGGTGCTCCACAAGCTGCTGACAACACAGTTTGGGTTTGGGCTTTGCTTGTGGCCCAGACTCCTGGAGGTCACAGACATAGGCAATCTGTTATTGCTCTTGGTGGGGCCCATGTCTAGCTCCTGTGCACAGCTTGAACTGCCTGGAGACACAGAATCAGGTGGTTCACAAACTGTTGACTCTGCAGTTCATGTCTGGGTTTGCCTCTACCCTGAACTGCCTGAGGACAAAGGCCCACTCTCTGGGATTGAGTCACCACTGTAACCCGATCCAGGGTCATACACATGCCCTGAACTACACGGAGTCACTGTATCAGACAGATTGCCATCAGCTGGCATCACGGTCCCATCTGAGACCTGGAAGAACTCGATACACTTCACCATCTATTGAAAAACCCCAGATTAAGCAGTGCATCTCAGCGGACACTGAGGAGCAAGCCTGATCACCAGGAAAACTAAGGACACTGGTGGTCTTTGCTGAGCTGCCAGGGAAGAGAGAGACTGAGCTTTCTGCATCTGGGATCAAACATGACAAGACAAACTAAAACACAATCTCAGAACTCCACCCCACTCAGAACAAGTCCAGGAGACAATGATATAGTAGAACTTGGTAAACACACACCTGAAATTGCTGAAATGATTGCAATGGAAGTAAAGAAACAACTTCATTGGGCCATAGAAGAGATCAGATCAGAAATAATCTCTCAGGCAAAAAATGAAATGACAATAACAGTGAAAGAACTTCTCAGGACATCTGAAGAAGAAACATAAAAGAAAATAGAAGAACATAGGCAATGGATGGAAACGTCAAATGAAAAGTATAGAAATGACTTAAAATACATGAACCAGATTCAAAGAGACTTCCAGGAAATCAAAGCTTCCATTGAAGCTACCCAAACCACTTGAATGATGACAAAGATTGAATTTCAGACTTTGAAGACAGCATGGTAGCTAGCAACCGTGAAAGAAAGGAGCTCTTAAAATTAACAAGGAACTAGGAAAAATCAATTGAACAGCTGCAAGATGAGGCAAAGAGGAATAATATACGACTAATGGGGGACAATGAAATAGCATGAGGCAACACAACTGACGTAAAAAGAATATTTGCAGTAATAATAGCAGAAAAGTTCTCAAGTATGGAAGCAGAATATGCTATACAAGCAAATGAGGCATCTAGAACTCCAACTAACCATAACCAAAATAAAAGTACACCCAGACATATAATAGTCAAGATCCCAGATCTTCAGCAAAAGAACAGAAGATTAAAAGCTACTAGAGAAAAGACAGAAATTACCTACAAAGGAAAGCCCCACAGAATCATGGCAGACTTCTCAACACAAACTATCCAATCAAGAAGAGCTTGGAGCAAAGACTTACAGGTCCTGAGACAACATAGCTTAGAACTAAGACTGATGTACCTTGCCGAACTCTCCTTCAGATTCAATGGAGAAATAAAATATTACCACCACAAAGAACAACTGAAGAACTTCATGAGTGCCAAACCATCGTTGCAAAGAGTACTAAAAGATATTATAGACAGAGAAAAACATGACCGCAACTTCAAGAACAACAGTAGAAAAGAAGCGTAAAGAAGAGCAAGCAATTAAACAGGTAGAAAAAGTAGGAAAACAACAGCAAGTAAATAACATGATGATAAGTCAACACATATCAGTTATAACCATAAATGTAAATGGCCTCAACTCACCAGTCAAAAGAAACAGACTGGCAGAGTGGATGAAGAAGCAAAAACCAGCAATATGCTCTATACAGGAAACACATTTTACTCAAAAAGAAATCCATACACTGAAAGTCAAAGGGTGGAAAACAGTCCTCCATGCAACAGGAACCCAGAAAACAGCAGGTGTGGCTATTCTGTTTGCAATTAATATAAACTGCAAGCCAACAACAACCAAAAAAGATAAAGGTCAGTACATACTTGTTAGGGGAAAACTGCAAGAGGAAGAGATAACAATCATAAACATGTATACACCAAATATCAGAGCACCAAACTATAGAAGACAAATCTTAACAGATATGAAAACCCATATAATTAAACTATTGTAATAGGGGACCATAATACACCTTTTTCAAAGAGATAGGTCAACTGGACAAAAATTCAGCAAAGAAATAACAGATCTGAACAAAATCTGTGAACAAATGGATTTAGTAGATGTATACAGAGTGTTCCACCCCTCAACATCAGAATACACATTTTTCTCAGTAGCACATGGGTCTTTCTCTAAAATAGAACACATTCTAGCCCATAGAGATACCTACCTAAATGCAAAAGAATTGAAATTATCTCATGCATATTATCAGACCACAGTGCAATGAAATTGGAAATTAATGCAAAAGGAACTACAGAAACTCCAGAAACACTTCGAAATTTAACAACAACCTCCTGAACAACCACTGGGTCAAAGAAGAAATTAAAATATACCTACAAACAAATGAAAATGTGAATACAACTTACCGGAATCTGTGGGATGCAATGAAAGCAGTCCTCAGAGGGAAATTTTTAGCAGTTAACTCACATATAAGGAAAATGGAAAGAACAAATAAATCACCTAATGCTGTACCTCAAACTTTTAGAAAAAAGAGAACAAGTCAAACCAAAAGCATAAAGAAGGGAGGAGATTATAAAGATCCAGAAATTAATGCAGTTGAGATGAGGAAAACCCTACAAAAAAGAAATGAATCAAGGGCTGGGGATTTAACTCAGTGTCACAGTGTCTGCCTAGCATGCACAGGGTCATGAGTTCAATTCCTGGTACTGGAAGAAAAACAAAAAAAACCCCACAAACACAAAAAAATAATAAATGAATCAAAGAGTTAGTTCTTTGAAAGAATAAATAAAATTGATAGACCTCTAGACAACTTTATCCAAAAAAGGAAGGAAAGAACTCAGATTCATGCAATAAGGAATGAAACAGATGAAATTACTACAGATTCCACAGAAACTGAGAAGATCATTAATACCTACTTTGAAAATCTTTACTCCCATAGGATAGAAAACTCAGAAAAATGGACAGATTCCTAGATATGCATGAATTACCAAGATTGAGTTAAGAAGATACAAAAATGCTGAACAACCCAATATCAATTAATGAGATTGAAAATGTGATTAAAAACTTACCAAAAAAGAAAAGCCCAGCCCCTGATGGATTCACAGCAGAATTTTACAAGACATTCAGAGAAGATTTAATACCAACCCTCCTCAAACTCTTTAATGAAATTGAAAAGGAAGCAATTCTCCCTAACTCATTTCTGGAGGCAAGCATCATACTGATACCAAAACCAGAGAAAGACCCAACCAAGAAAGAGAACTACAGACCAATCTCTCTATTGAATATAGATGCAAAGATACTCAATAAAATACTAGCAAATAGAATGCAGCAAATCACCAAGAAAATCATACACCACAACCAAGTCAGATTCATTCCATGAATACAGGCATGGTTCAATATTTGCAAATCAATTAATGTTGTACAGCATATCAATAGACCTGAAGACAAAAGCCATGTGATCATCTCAATAGATGCAGAAAAAGCTTTCAAGAAAGTCCAACATGCATTCATGATCAAAACTCTACAGAAAATGGGAATATATGCTCTTTACCTCAAACTGATCAAAGCCATCTCTGATAAACCGACAGCCAACATCATACTAAATAGGCACGAAATGAAAGCTTTTACTTTAAAACTAAGAGCAAGACAAGGATGTCCACTGCCACCACTCTTGTTCAACATAGTTCTGGAACCATTAGCAGAGTAATTAGACAAGAGAGAGAAATAAAAGGGATAAGAATAGGAAAGGAAGAAGTAAAACTATCACTATTTGCAGATGACACAATACTTTTCATGGAAGACACAAAAAACTCCACAAGAACACTCTTTGAATTAATCAACAAATTCAGAAGCATAGCTTGATACAAAGTCAACATCCAAAAATCAATAGCATTCCTATACACAAACAACAAACAGACTGAGAGAGAAATTAAGGGTACCATACTTTTCACTACAGCATTCAAGAAAATGAAATATTTAGGAATCAATCTAACAAAAGAAGTAAAAGATCTATTCAATAAACACCACAGTGCTCTGAAAAAAGAGATAGAAGAGGGTTTCATAAATGAAAAAATATTCCTTGCTCATGGTTAGGAAGAAGCAACATTGTGAAAATGGCCATACTCCAAAAACTGCTGTACAGATTCAATGCAATTTGCATTAAACTACCATCAGCATAGTGCACAGATCTAGAGAAGACATTCCTTAAATTCATCTGGAACCAGAAAAGACCCAGATAGCAAAAAAAAAACCTGGGCAACAAGGATAAGTGAGGTGGAATTACAATCACTGACCCGAAATTATACTTCAAAGCTACTGTAATATAATCAACATGGTACTGGCAAAAAAACAGGAAGATCAAAGGAACAGACTGGAGAACACAGACAGAACCACAGACACACTCAACCAACTAATCTTTGACAAAGGAGCCAAACAATCTCACTGGAAGAATGATAGCCTCTTTAATAAATGGTGCCTGAAAAATTGGCTTGCCACCTGCCAAACACTGAAAATAAACCCAAGTCTATCACCACGCACCAAACTCAAGTCAAAACGGATCACAGATCTCAACATTAAACCAGAAACACTAAATCTATTGGAAGAGGAAGTAGGTAAAAACATTGAAGATATAGAGTTCATGAACAAAAACCAAAATGCACGTGAAATACTTCAAAGAATCAACAGCTGGGATCTCATCCTACTGAAAAGTTTCTGCTCATCTAAAGAAATCACCAGCAGAGTAAAATGAAAACCCACAAATTGGGGAAAAAATTTAGCTGACTGTCCTTCGGGAAAAGGTCTTCTATCTAGAACATATAAAGAATTTAAAAACATCAGCACCCCCAAATTCAAAGACCCAATCCAAAAATGGGCAGCTGAGATGAATATACACTTCTCAGATAAAGAAATACAAATGGTAGATAAATACATGAGAAAACGTTCAACATCATTAGTCATTTGAAAAATGCAAATTAAAACAACATTGTGATTTCATCTCACCCCAGTAAGAATGGCTAGTATTCAGAAATCAACTAATATGCTGGCAAGTTTGTGGAGAAATAGAAACTCTTCTCCATTGTTGGTGGGAATGCAGACTGGTGAAGCAACTGTGGAAATCATTTTGGAGATTCCTCAGAAAACTAGGTCTAGAGGTCCCATTCAACCCAGCTATCCCCCTTCTGGGTATTTTCCCAGAAGATTTGGAAACAGCATATCACAGTGATATATGTGCACCCATGTTCATAGCGGCACAATTTGTAATTCCTAAATTGTGGAGGCAACCCAAATGTCCATCCACTGAGGACTGGATAAAGAAATTGTGGTACTTTTATATAATGGGTATTACTCAGCTATAAAGAAATATAAACTCGAGACTTTTATAGGTAAATGGTCACAACTAGAGACCATACTCATAAATGAAATAAATCAGACCTGCATGCATAAGCATCGTATTGTCTCATTAGTGTAAGTCCTGAAAGAGTGAATAAAAATTAGGAGGTATGATAGACATTGTGAAACAAAAGGGAAATGCTCAAAGAAAAAGACATCTGGGGTGTAGGAAAAGAAAAGTGAAAGAAGGGGAAATTATGTAAGTAGTTACACACAAGATAGCTAACATAGTTGTACTACTATCTTCTATTGCTCTACAGAAAGGAACAGTTAATGATTACTTGTTTGATCAATCTTTTATGTCCCTACTTGTTTTCCTGAGAAACCACTTGGAGATATCAATAAGTAATACAACAACCATGGTTAATTTCCTACAACTTTGTCTGTAACTCTGTTTTGTTTGCATTGTTCTTATGCTATTTTATAAATAGATGTCTGTTTGTTAATATGTTTTCCTTCTTTTATTTTTAAAATAAAAATATAAAAATAAAAATGAAAAAGAACTTTTGCTGCTGCATCCACTACCACAAAATATTACAGCCTGAACTACAGAGGCACCCATGTTCAGAGCTGATGTTCACAACTGAAAAAGTATCACGGAGATTAGATCACTGTGCCCATCTGCAGCCAGACCCTCTGGCACCTCAGGGCATCTGTAGTTGAAGGTCTTCCCTAAAGATCCACTCTGTAAACAATGAGAGGCCATAGTCCATGAGACATGCAATCATCCGTTCAGGGACACCAGACAAGTGAGTAAAGCAAGAAAATATGATACCACGAAAAGAACACAATAATTAATCCAAACAAATGGAAACTTTAAAATTACCTGAAAAAGAATGCAGAGTAGTTATCTTATGGAAATTCAGCAAGGTACAAGAGAATACAGTAGCTCCCCAACTTACAAATGAGTTATGGCTGGGGATATAGCTCAGTGGCATAAGCACTTGCCTGGTAAGCCTGAGGTCATGAGTTTGATTCCCAGTACCAAAAACAAACAAACAAATAAACAACAAAAGAAACGAGTTACGTTCTGGGAGAACAATCCTAAATTGGATTCCTTTGTAATGCAACAAAATGAGTCTTACACAGTACACCAATGAATCTTATATAGTCCATCTGTGAAAGTTTGCAACATGAATGTTCATAAATCGGGTACTTATAGATAAACAATTTAATGAACCCAGGGAAACATTTCAGACTCTGAATGATAAAAGAGACAGATATCATAAAAAAAAGAAAGGAAAGAACCATGCAAAAATCTGGAGCAAATGAATTTAGTGAATGAAATAAAAAAATACACTTGTATGTTTTGGCAGTTCCCTAGATCAGGCAGAAGAAAGAATCCACCAAATTAGAGAAAGATTTTTTAAATATGCACTTGGAATGAACATATTTTGAAAGAATGAGAGAGAATGAAGAAAGCCTGTTAGACTTAGGGACATTATAAAGTACAAAAAACACAGTCTCCAGTCTAACTGATCTTTTGAACTTTTCCTGGACTAGAGTGTATGGTGCAATTCTATCTCACAATTCCAGGCAGTGGCAGCAAGCAGCAGCTTTCTCTCACCTATAGGTCATGCAGGTAAACAACCAAACTCCACAGGACACTGTGTTGCTAAGCTTAGGTGTTTGGCAGGTTAGGAGTGTTAAACGAACTTTTGACTTACACTTTTGACTTTCAATTTACAATGGACATATAGGGACACAACTACTTGTAAGTCAAGGAGTATTTGCATTCCTAACATGGGATATTTCTGGAGGAGAAGAGATAGAGGCAGAAACATGAAGCCTATGAAATAAAATTGCTAACGGCTTCCTAAGTATTGGGAGAGATATGGACACCTGGATCCATGAAACCTAAAGGTCCCTGATCTGGAATGTGGCTTGTCCCCCTCGGGTTCACATGTTGGAAATTTGGTCTACAGTGTGGCTATGTTAAGGGGTGGTGAGACCTTTAACAGATGAGACATGGTGTGGAGGGGGTTATCATCTCTTTCTAGGGGTGCTTCACTTGGAAGGGATTATGATAGTTCTCACTGTACTGTCAGTTAGATCTCATGAGAAAGTTGTCATAAAAATGCCAAGACTGTATGCTCCCCCACTTTCTGACTTCCACTCTTGCAAATGATCTCTCCCTCTCACTCACACATGTTATTGCTGTTAAGATGGCATCTGCTATAAGTCTTTTACCAGAACCATGTTGATGCCCAGTCCAGGCCCTCTACCTGCAAACCTATGGGCTAAATTAACCTCTTCTCTTTATAAATTACCCAGGCCCAGGTGCAGTGGTGCCTCAATTAATGAACTTAATTCAGTCTATGATTCTGGAAAAGATGGCCATGTTCATGTTGATGTGGAAAAGATGGCCAAGGTCATGTTTGTCACCCAATTAGAATTTTAAAAACTAAAACAAAATTTTGCCAAATGCTTCTGTGTGTAAATTATATTGTTTACAAATAAAAGTATTCATGAACCAAGGTACAACTGCATTTTTCTAGAGTCACAGAAAACAGATTTAGTCTCCAAATAAATACAATCTAAAGAGATGCTTTCTGGGGCATATTGCAAAAAGATCTATGCAGAGTTAGAGATAAAGAGAATTTCAGAAAGAGCAATAGAAATCCATCAAGTCACATAAAGGAATCCTCATTAGATTACTACTATCCATGGCTCTGTGGCTTGGAAAAGTGAAATTATGCAATACCTGGTGGTGTTTTCAGGGCAGAGTTGAGGGTGCAGGTGGGTACTGGATCTCCCTTTCCATACTAGAAACCTGTGGGTTACTGTGTTGTGCCTTCCTCTGAGAGTGCTGCCCCTGTGCCATCAAGCCAAGCATGGAGAGAAAGCATCGCCCAGGCAGCACCAGAGACTGGGCAGGGGGCAGGGACTGGCCCCGCCAGGCAGGAAGTGATGGCATACCAGTACAGGTACCATGCCTGTGCATGCTCCAGCTCCTCTTTCTTGTCATGGCCCAGGGCTTTCCTGACTGCTCTATGTGCCCCTCCCAGCCGCCATTCACTCATTTATGGGTCAAGTTCTGAGAACCTTTAAGCACCCACATCAGTGTCCCTGATGCCTGGAAGGCAGTGCCAGCATCACCTGGACCTTGCTAGAGATGAGCATTCTGGGCCCCATCCTCGACCTTCTGAGTTTTGAGTACCAGGGTCACAGCCCCTCTCAGGATTCTGATGGGTGGTGCATGCTGTCTTGGGGATGCAGCCATGAAGAAAACTCCTGAACACACAGAATCCATTTTGCAGACATAACTGGATCAGTGAGATACAGAGATGTGGCCATAGACTTCTCCCAGGAGGAGTGACAGTGGCTCCAACCTGCTCAGAGACATTTGTATAGATGTGTAATGTTGAAGAACTATGGCCATCTGCTTTTATTGTGTCTTTCCATTTCTAAGCAAGATGTTGTTTCTTTATTTGAACAAGGCAAAGAGCCCTGGTTGGGGAAAGGAGAAATGAACAGAGACATCTTTTCAGTGTTAGAATCAAATGGTGAGATCAAAGAGTTTTGTCCAGAAAATATTACTTACAAAGGTGATTTATCCCAGTATTTGACAATGGAAAGAATTGTAAGCCAACACCCCATATATTCCAGTTTAAAAAGAAACTGGCAATTTGAGGATGGCCCCAAGGTGCTACCAAGGAATCAAGGTTGTATCAGGCAAGTGGTATCAGGACAGTCTCAACAAGAAGCTTTGACTCAGCATATGAGCATGACTACAGTAGAGAAGCCCTATGGATGCCAAGAATGTGGAAAAATGTTCGGTTGGTGCTTTTCCTTTGTATTATACCAAAGAACTCATACTGGAGAGAAGTCATATGTATGTAAGGAATGCAACAAAACCTTTAGCCAGATTTCAAACCTTGTGAAACATCAGATGATACGTACTGGTAAGAAACCTCATGAATGTAAAGATTGTAATAAAACATTCAGTTACCTTTCTTTCCTTATTGAACACCAGAGAACACACATCAAGGAAAAACCTTGTGGATGTACAGAGTGTGGAAAGGCCTTCAGCTGAGTCTCTAACCTCACCCAACATCAGAGAATTCAAGTGGGAAAGAAACAATATATCTGTAGGAAATGTGGGAAAGCCTTTAGCAGTAGTTTGCCACCAGATTATACATACTGGGGAGAAACCTTATGAATGCATTGAGTGTGGGAAAGCATTTTGCCATTCTTCACACCTTACTCAACATCAGAGCATCCATACAAACAAAACCCCCTATGAGTATCATGAGTATAGGAAGGCTTTCTATTGCCACTCATTCCTTGTTAAACATCAAATAATTCATGCTGGAGAAAAGCTCTATGAATGTGATGATTGTGGGAAAGTGTTCACTTGGCATGCATCCTTTATTCAATACATGAAAATCCATACTGGAGAGAAAGCCTATGAATGTGCTGAATGTGACAAAGCCTTCAATTGAAGCTTTTCCCTCATCTACATAAGATAACTCACACTGGGTAAAAGCCCTATGTATGTAAAATGTGCAACAAATCTTTTAGCTGGAGTTCAAACCTTGCTAAACATAAGAGGAACCATACCCTAGAGAACCCTTATGAATATGAAAATTCATTTAGTTACCACTCATTTCTTATTGAAAACCAGTGAATCACAATCTGAAAACCCAAGAGTGTTCAGATTAGTTAAAAACAGAAAAAAAAAAAAAAACAATGCCTTACTTTCACTTCAGACTCTTGGAAAGAAGTCTTATATGAATGTGTTGACAGTGAAGACATGTGGCCCATATCTTATATACTAACCCTGGAGAAACACCCAGGAACATATTGGATAGCTATTAGTACCTATTCATTCATTTGCAACATAAAAAGACAAAATCTTGAGAGTTTTCATCTGTCTCAAAAAGACAAAATAATCTAAATATTAAAACAGAAACACTGAATCTACTGAAAGAGAAATTGGGTAGAAATCTTGAAGACATAGGGGTAGGCAAAGAGTTCATGAACAAAACACAGACTGCACACAAATACTACAAAGAATCAACAAACGGGATCTCATCTTATTAAAAAAGATTTTGTACAACACAAGAAATCACCAACATAGTGAAAAGACAACCCACAGAGTAGGAAAGGATTATAGCCAGTTGTCCCTCAGATAAAGGACTTATATCAAGAACATATAAAGAATTGAAAAATATCAGGCATTCCAATTTCAAAGGCCCAATCCAAAAATGGGTATCTGAGATTAATACATACTTCTCAGATCAAGAAATACAAATGGCAAATAAATATAGGAAAAATGTTCAACAACATTAGTCATCCAAGAGATGCAAATTAAAACAACAGCTTCCATCTGACTCCAGAAAGAATGGCTATCATCAAGAAATCAACCAATAACAAATGCTGTTGAGACTGTGGGGGAAAAGGAACCCATTTTCACTGTTCATGGGAGTGTAGGCTGATACAACCATCATGGAAATTAATGTAAAGATTTCTCACAAAACTAGCATTAAAGGTCCCACTCAACACCACTATTACCCTTCTGGGTATCTTCCCAGAAGAATTAAAAACATCATACCACAGCAATATATATGTGCACCCATGTTTCGAGCAGCACATTTTGTAATAGCTAAATCTTGGAAACAACTCAAATGCCCATCAACTGAGGAATGGGAAAAAAAATGTGGTTTCATTATAGAATAGAGTACTACTCAGCCATAAAGAAGGATAAACTGGAGATTTTCATAGGTAAATGGATGCAACTTGAGACCATACTCATAAGTGAAATAAATCATACTCACATGTGCAAATATCATATTGTCTCTGAGAATACAAAAAGCTAAATGAGTGTAATAAGAGTACTGAGAAGCTGAATGAGTAAATAGGGTCCAAAATGTACAATAGATATTGTGAATTGAGAAGAAACCTTTCAGGGCTGGGGATATAGCTCAGTGGCACAAGCACCTGTGTAGCAAGCACAAGGTCCTGGGTTCGATTCCTGGTACCAAGAAGAAAAAAAAGAGGAGAAACTGTTCAAAAGAAAATAGAAACTGTGATGGACGAAAGGAGAAAGGAAGGAAGAGAAAAGGGAAAATATATATATATATATATATATAAGATAGTTATACTGCTAGTTTCTCTTCATTCATTGAAAAGAAAGGTTCCTGCCAATATTATTTGGACAATATCTCATGATTCTATCTTGTACTGAGTCAATACTTTGACGATAACAATATACACTGTGGGGGGCCAAGGATATAGCTCAGTGGCATAAGCACCTGTCTGGCAAGTGCAAGGTTCTGAGCTCGATTCAGGGTACAAAAAAAACCCAATACATAGTGTATTAATTATTGTTATTCTCTTATTATCTTTTTTAAAATTCTGAGTTTTTCTCTTTAAAATAAAAAAATAAATAATGAAATTTCCTTCTTTATTAAAAAAAGCAATCACTGTTTATGTCAGGATCTTCAATATTGGACCCAAGCAGTGCTTGAGTCACTGCTGGGATCCTGAATTTTATCCCATTCCAACTGGGATATTGATATGCCACACAGAGCTAACGCTGGTCTGGTGTGAATCCACACTTGGCACCCCAGGCTCACTTGAGTAGACACCTAGTTCTCTCTGCCCTACTCCCATCATGGACCTGCCAGAGATTTTGTCTGAACCCCAGCTCCAGTTTTGGGAAGGCTGGTCTCCACAGGGACCCCAATCCCACAAGTCTCTGGCAAGTACACTTGGACTATGACAGCATCCATTCAGCACTGGGCACACTGACCCCATTCTGGGCACATTAGAGTCTCCATCCTACATTTTACCAGAGTCCCAGGCACAGTCTTTGCCTGGCATAATAGACCAGTCCTTTGCCTGGTTAGGAGCAAGAGTTAAGAGTCTGCCCATTTGCCAGATGCTCTGAAGCACATGAGACACCACCCAGTACCCTGTGCCCTCACTAGGACTGCTAGAATCTCCCCACTTCACTGCTGGGAGCGACAGGGTTGTCTACTAGACAACACAAGCCTTCACCTGGTGTCTGGGGCTGGTACCATAAACACTGGAATATACAACAGGTACCCTGCATTGGCCCCCAATCAGCAGGAATCTATAGCAGGAACCTCAGAATTCAATGCTTCACACATTCCTAGACTAGTGTGACAGCTTGGACAGTTGCCACAAATGGTGGTTTCCAGACATGTGACACACTGAGCTGAGAAATGTCCATACAAACCCACAGCCTAAAAAGAGGAGCAAAGAGGAATGTGACATATATGATGAAAAACTGCAGGCTCTGGAAGAAAACACTCTTCTGGAAATATTTAGAAATTTTTTCTCTTCTCCCTTCATTTGATGCAATATGTTTTTACTCCTTTTTTGATATTTATAATAATAATAATTATTATTATTATTATATATTATTATTATTAATTAGTTTGCTATTGCTGGAGTTTGGAGTTGTATCATTTTCTTGTTCTCCTCTTTTTTTTTTTCCAGTACCGGGAATTGAACTCACCACCTCGCGCTTGCCAGACAGGCACTGTACCGCTGAGCTAAATCCCCAGCCCTTGTTCTCCTCTTTTAAAATATAACTTCGTTTTATTTGGTTGGCTAGTTCCATCCTTTTTTCTATGTCTCTCTTCTTGCTATCTCTCTTTCAACCTGTTTCCTGAGTATTTCTCTTTTAATTTTATTTTAAGGAGAATAACAAAATAACAACAAAAACAAAAACAATAAAAACAATACAGAATTTCAAAACATAACTCTAGGAAATAATAATGGTTGTTACATTACATACTGTTATCTTTAATGAAGATACTCAGATTACCAGATATAAGAATGCAAGATTGATCAAACAATTAAAGAGAATAAAAAGTAACCAAAAATCATTAGAAATGATACAGAGCTTCACTAGACAAAATGGTAGGAATTCAATAGTGATTGTTATATTGCATATTGTTGTCTTCAGATTAGTTCTTCAGATTACCAGATATAAGCATGTAAAATTGCTCAAAAAAAAATTTTTAAGCATTAACAGTTCCTTTCAACACACCATTAGACATCAGCAGTACAATTATATACACACAAACTTTCTTTTCCTTCCTTCTTTCTTTTCTTCTTTCCCTCATTCCAGTTTTCCACTCCCTTTGAGTAATTTCTTTCCCTTTTACAATATCTATTGTACTTTTTGGGTTTTACTTACTCTTTCAGGTTCTTACACCAGGGAGACAATAAAATGTTTACACATGTGGGTCTGATTTATTTCACTTATGAGTATGGTTTCTAGTTGCATCCATTTACCTATACACGCCTCAAGTTTATCTCTCTTTTTTTACCTGAGTAATACTCTATTATATAAAAATACCACATCTTTTTTATCCATTCCTTAAAGGGTTGATTGGCATTTGGATTGTTTCCAAGTTTTAGCTATGGCAAATTGTGCTGCTATGAACATGGTTGCACATATATCACTGTGCTATGATGTTTTCAGTTTTTCTGGAAAAATATCCAGAAGAAGACTAGCTGGGTTAAGTGGAATCTCTAATCCTAGTTTTGTGAGGAATCACCACACTGATTTCCACAGTGGTTTCACCAGTCTATGCTCCCACCAGCAGTGGAAAAGAGTTGCTTTTCCTTACAGCCAATCCAGCATTCATTATTGGTTGATTTCTTGATGACAGCCATTCTTCCTGAGGTGAGATGAAATCTCAGTATTGTTTTAATTTTCATTTCTTGAATGATTAATGATATTTAACATTTTTTCATATGTTTATTTGCCACATACTTCTTCATCTGAGAAATATGTAGTCATCTCAATATTGGATTGGGTCTTTAGTTAGGGGACCTGATTTTTTAAAATTCCTTACATGTGTTACATAGAAGTCCTTTGTCTGAGGGACAGTTGACTAAAATTTCTTCCCAATTTGTGAATATATATATATATATATATCAGATTTCAGTAAGTTGTATTAACATTTTTGTTTGATTGTAGATATTGTTTAATTTCTTCTTTAATTTCTTCTGTGACCCATTGGCTGTTCATGAGGTTATTATTTAATTTCCTTGTGTTTATGGAGTTCTTGCAGTACCCTTTGTCATTAATTTCCAATTTTATTGCACAATGTCAGATAATATGCATGGGATAATTTTAATTCCTTTGCATTTAGTTAAGCCTGTTCAATTGGCTAGTATGTGGTCTATTTTAGAGAAAGTCCCATGTGCAGCTGAGATGAATGTGTATTGTGATGTTGTGGGTGGAACACTCTGTAAGCATGCAAAATTGGTCAAAAACTTTAAGCATTAACTGTTCCTTTTATTGTATCAATAGATATCAGCAATACAATTATTCCAGCTATCCATGTGT
>NW_004955515.1:869971-896983 GCF_000276665.1 Chinchilla lanigera
TATATATAAAGTTTTCTCTTCCTTCTTTGTTTCTTTTCTCCTTTCTCACTTTCCTTTCAGCAATTTCTATCCCTTTCAAAATATCTGTTGTACTTTTAGAGTTTTAGTTACTCTTTCGGGTTCTTACACTAGGGAGACAATATGATGTTTACACATGTGGGTCTGATTTATTTCACTTGTGAGTATAGTCTCTAGTTGAATCCATTTATCTATAAAAGCCTTGAGTTTATCTTTTTTTAAAACTGAGTAGTACTCCATTGTATAAAAATACCACACCTTTTTTATCCATTCCTCAGTTGATGAGCATTTGGATTCTTTCCCAGATTAAGCTATGACAAATTGTGCTGTTGTAAACATGGGTGCACATATTGCTGTGCTATGATGTTTTCAGTTTTTCTGGAAAAATATCCAGAAGTAAAATAGGTGAGTTAAATGGAACCTCTAATCCTGGTTTTCTGGGGACTCTCCACACTGATTTGCCCAATAGTTTCACCAGGCTACATTCCCACCAGCAGTGGAGAAGAGTTCCTTTTTCCCAATAGCCCCTGCAGCATTTGTTATTGGTTGATTTCTTGATCATAGCCATTGTTTCTGGGGTGAGATGGAATTGCAGTATTGATTTAACTTGCATCTCTTGAATGATCAGTGATGTATATTTTTTCATATATTTATTTGCCATTTGTATTTCTTCATCTAAGAAGTGAGTATTCATCTCAAATGCCCATTTTTGGATTGGGTCTTTGAATTTTGGGGGCCTGACACTTTTTAATTCTTTATATGATCTAGATAGAAATCCTTTCTCTGAGGGACAGTTGGCTAAAAATTTTACCAACTTGTGGGGTTTTTGTTTACCCTGTTGGTGATTTCTTTAGATGTGCAAACACTTTACAATAAGATCCCTGATTCTTTGAAGTATTTCCCATGCAGTTTGGCTTTTGTTCATGAACTCTCTGCCTACCCCTATGTCTTCAAGATTTCTACCTACTTTATCTTCCAGTAGATTTAGTGTTTCTGGCTTAGGATTTAGACCTTTGATCCATTTTTACTTTAGTGTATGGTGATAGACATGAGTCTAATTTTAGTCTTTAGCGTGTGGAAAGCCAGTTTTTCCAGCACCACTTATTAAAGAGGCTATCTTTCTTCCATTGAACATGTTTGGCCCTTTTGTCAACGATAAGGTGGCCTGAGTGTCTTTAGAGTTGTATCTACATCTTCTAATCTGTTCTATTCATCCTCAGGTCTATTTTTTGGCAGTACCATGCTGATTTTATCACAGTAGCTTTGTAACATAATTTCAAGTCAGCAATTGTGATACCTCCTGCCTTTCCTTTGATGCCCAGGATTGGTTTTGCTATTCTAGGTTTCTACTGGATCCAGATGAATTTTAGGGATATTTCTCTAGATCTGTGAGGTATGCTAATGGTATGTTAATTGGGATTGTATTGAATCTGTACAACAATTTTGGGACTATGGCCATTTTCCCAATGTTTGTTTTTCCCATCCTTGAGCAAGGAATATCTTTCCATCTTCTGAAATCCTCTTTGATTTCTTTTTTCAGAGTACTATAATTTTACTATATAGATCTTTTACTTCTTTTGTTAGATCCCTAAGAATTTCATTTTGTTTTGGATGATATCATGAAAGGTGCGATTTGACTAATTTCTCTCTCAGTGTGTTTGTTGTTTGTGTACAGGAATGCTACTGTTTTTTGAGTGTTGACTTTGTATGCAGCTATGCTACTGAATTTGGTTATTAAATCTACTCTTCTTTTGGTAGAGTTTTTGAGGTCTTCTGTGTAGAGTATTAGGTCATCTGAGAATGATAATTTCACTTCATCCTTTCCTTTCCTTATTCTTTTTACTTCCTTCTCTTGTCTAATTTCTCTGGCTAATGTTTCCAGCACTATATTGAACAGGAACTGGTGAAAGTGAACATCCTTGTCTTCTTCAAGAAAAAAGACTTGAAAGCTTTCAATTTTTGTCTATTGAGTATGATGATGGCCATTGATTTGTCATAGATGGCTTTTATCAGAGTGAAGTAAAGACCATCTATTCTGATTTTCTGTAGGATTTTTATCATGAATGAGTGTTGGAGTTTATCAAAGTATTTTTCCACATATATTGAGTTGGTCATGTGATTTTTGTATTTGGCTTTATTGATATGGTGTATTACATTAATTGATTTTCACATATTAAACCATCCCTGAATCCCCAGGATGGATCCTACTTGTCATGATGTATAATCTTCTTGATGATTTGCTGAGTTCTATTTACTAGTGTTTCACTGAGAAATTTTGCATCTATGTTTATTAGGGAGATTGGCCTGTAGTTCACTTATTTGGTGGGGTCTTTCTGTAGTTTTGGTATCAGGGTAATACTTGACTCCAAGAATGTCTTAGGGAGAATTCATTCCCTTTCAATATCATTAAAGAGTCTGAGAAAAATTTGTGTTAAATTTTCTCTAAATTTCTTGCAGAATTTAGCTGTGAAGCCATCAGGACCTGGGATTTTCTTTGTTGGCAAGTTTTTTAGTATATTTTCAATTTTATAAGCTGATATTGAGTTATTCTGGATTTTAATAGCTTCTTGATTCAGCTTTGATAACTCATATGTATCTAGGAACCTGTCCATTTCCTCTGTGTTTTCCATCCTATGAGAGTAAAGATTTTCAAAGTAGGTATTGATGATCTTCTGAATTTCTAGAGGATCTGTAGTGCCTTTTATATTACATGAATTTGAATTTTTTCTTTCCTTTTTTGGATAAGGTTAGCTAGGGGTTTATCCATTTTATTTATTTTTTCAACAAACTCTTTGATTCATTAATTCTTTGTGTTGTTTTCTTAGTCTCAATTGTGTTAATTTCTGCTCTGATCTTTATAATTTCCTACCTTCTTTGGGCTTTGGACTTGGCTTGCTTTTCTATTTCTAGAAGCTTGAGGTGCAGCATACAGTTGTTTATATGTGCTCATTCTGTTTTCCTGATGTGGGAATTCAGAATTACAAATTTCCCTCTGAGGACTGCTTTCATTGTGTCTCACAGGTTCTGGTAAGTTGTATCTGCATTTTTGTTTGACTGTAAATACTCTTTACTTCCTTCTTTAATTTCATGTGTGCCACATTGGTTGTTCAGGAGGATGTTATTTAATTTCCATGTTTTTCTGGAGTTTTTAAAATTTCTTTTCTTAATAATTTCCAATTTCATTGCACTATGATCTGACAGTGTGCATAGAATAATTTCATTTCATTAGCATTTACTTAAGTATGTTCTATGGATTAGCATATGGTCTATTTTAGAGAACATCCTGTGTGTAGCTGAGAAGAATGTGTATTCTGATACTGTTTGGTCGAACACTCTGTAAAGGTCTACTAAGTCCATTTGCTCACAAGTTTAGTTTAGTTCTATTATTTATTTGTTGATTTTCTGCATAGTTGATCTATCTCTTTGTGACAGTGGGGTGTTACAGTAGCCTGTTATGGTTGTGTTACTGCTTATTTGATTTTTCATGTCTGTTAAGATTTGTCTTATACAGTTGGGTCCTCCTGAATTTGGTGCATAGATATTTATAATTGTTGTTTCTTCCTCTTGCAATTTTTTTTCCCTTAACAAATATGTAGTGACCATCTCTTTTGACCATTCTTGGTTTTTGTAGTTCACATTGTCTGCAAATAAAATAGCTACCTCTGATATTTTCTGGGTTCCTGTCACATGGAGAATTATTTTCCATCCTTTGACTTTCAGTCTATGAATTTCCTTTTGAGTTAAATGTGTTTCTTGTACACAGCATAATGTTGGCTTTTATTTCTTGATCCACTCTGCCAGTCTGCTTCTTTTGATTGGTGAGTTGAGGCCATTTGTATTAATGCTTACAACAGATATGTATTGGCTTATCTTTATCATGTTATTTTCCTGCTGTTGATTTTCTACTTTTTTCCTGTGTTTACTTCCTTGCTCTTCTTAGTGGTTCTTTTCCATTATTCTTCTTTCAATTGTGTCATTTTTATCTCTTTCAGGAATATCTTTCAGTACTCTCTGTAGGATTGGTTTGGTACTCATGAATGTCTTCAGTTGATCTTTGTTGTGGAAATATTTTATTTCTCCATTAATTTTGAAGGATAGTTTCTCAGGGTACATCAATCTGGGTTGGAAGTTGTTTCCTTTCAGAACCTGAAATACTTCATTCCAAGTTCTTCTTCACTTTATGGTTTGTGTTGAGAAGTCTGAAATGATTCTGATGGGCTTTCCTTTATAGGTGATCTGTGTCTTTTTTCTTAAAGCTCTTAATGGTCTGTTCTCATGCTGAATTTCTGGGATCTTGATTATTATAAGTCTTGGAGTAGATTTATTTTGGTTATGGCTAACTGGAGAGCTATATACCTCACTTACCTGTATGTCAGATTCTTTTCCCATGTTTGGGAAATTTTCTGCTATTACTTCTGCAAATAATCTTTTTATGTCATTTGTGCTGATTCCTGCTTTCTTGTTGCTACCTATCAGTCTTACATTGTTTTTCTTTGCATCATCTTACAGCTGTTGAATTGTTATTTCTTGATTCCTTGTTATTTGTAAGAGAGCTTTCCTTTCATGAGTGCTAATTGCAATCCTGTCTTCAAGGTCTTCAGGTTTGTTTTGTTCAAGTGATTTGTTCAGCATTCACTGGAATTTTTAATTTCCTGGATATCTGTTTGAATCTGTTTCATGCATTCTAGTTTTTCCCTATATTGTTTTTTCAAGGTTTCCATCATTTTCCTGTTTCTCTGTTTTTTATCTGTCTCCTTAAATATGCTGAGGAATTCTTTCATTATGCTTGTCTTTTCTTTTTTTACCTGAGAGATTATTTGTGATCTGATTTCCTCTATAGCCTCCTGGAGTTGTTTCTTTACTTCATTTGCTATCATTTCTGAAATTTTACTTGTGTGACTTCCAATTTCTTCTATGTTGATATCTCCTGGACTAGTTCTGGGTGGGCTGGAGGTCTGAGATTGTCTTTTCCTCCTTCATCTTGACATTTTCTATTTCAAAAAAAAATTTATTTTGTTTTCTGTGATGATCTTTGGGAGTTTCGGTAGTATGTAGCTATATCACTAGTATCAAGGCCTCTCTAGGAAAAGTCTGTTCTTCAGGGATATCTCCTGTGTGTAAGAGATTCTTGGTTGTGTCTGTCCCCAAATCCTGCCTTCCAATTTATTTGAGAGTGGGCAGTTGGTTTCTGTTTGACTCAGCCTCTAATCTTTTGGTGGAGGGCTGTGGTGAGGTTATTACCCCAAATCTTCCCAATATTGTTACACAAGGGAGAACAATTCATTAAAACAGATGTGACATCCTATCTGCAGTAGTACAATTAGCAATAATGATAGCATCAAGCACAATTTAGAATTTTACAAACTGTGGTAAGTATCAATTTTGTACTTGGGACCATACGACCAAAGCCTACTGTTATGTAACAGAACCAATCATAAATTAGGAGTTCTTACACAAAATGTTTCCCCTTGTTAGAGTAGATTTACCTTGGGTTCTTCTGGATGAGCTGGTTGCCCTGTCCCAGGCACTTTCCACACTGGCTGACCATCCCCTGGTGTACAGGGATGGGTCAACTACCTGGGTTCTTCCACATGGAGATTCCTATGATTGTACACTGCATCTATTCAGATGATCGTGTAATTTTTTATCATGCTTCTGCTTATGTGGTGAATTACATGTATCAATTTGCATATGTTGAACTGTCACTGCATCCCTGGGAGGATTCTTACTTGATTATTGGTTATGGTATATGATATTTATGATGATCTCTTGTGTTTTGCTTGCCAGTACCTTACTGAGGATTTTTGCATCTCTGTTCATTAAAAAGATGGACCTGTAGTTCTCTTTTTTGTTTGGATTCTTCTCTGATTTTTGAGTGAGGGTGATGCTTGCTTCCAGGAATAATTTTGGGAGCACTGCTTCCCTTTCAGTTTCATTAACGAGTTTGAAGAGTAGTGGTAGTAGATCTTCTCTGAAGTTCTTGTAGAATTTGGCAAAGAATCCATTGCACCTTGGGCTTTTCTTACTTGGTAATTTCTTTATTACTTCTTCAATTTCACTGCCTGATATTGATTTATTCAGGATTTTTGTATCTTCTTGTTTCAATTTTGGTAGTTCATATGTAGCTAGGAATTTTTTCATTTCTTCTGAACTTTCCATTTTATGAAAAGTTCGGTACAAGGTACAGATCCTCAAAGTAGCTACCAAAAACCTGGATTTCAGCAGAATTTGTTTTGATTTCATCTTTTTCATTTCTAATTGCAAGGATTTGGGTCTTTTCTTTCCTTATTTTGGTAAGATTGGCTAAGGGTTTGTCTGTTTTACTTAATTTTTCAAAGAACCAATTCTTTGACTCATTGATTGCTTTATTCATCTCAATTTCATTAATTTTTGCCCTGATCATTATAACTGCCTTCCTCACATTAGCTTTGGGTTTGGATTTTTCTTGATTTTTAAGACATTGAAGTGCATTATTAGGTTACTTATTTGAGCTTATTCTGTTTTTCTGATATGGAAATTTGCTGCTATGGACTTCCTTCTTAGGACTGCTTCTATTGTATCCCTCAAGTTTTGATGTGTTGTCCTTTCATCATCATTTGTCAAAACTGTCTAATTTCTTCTTTAATTTCACCTATAATCCATTGAATATTCAAGAGGATATTATTTAATTTCCATGTGTTTGCCTAGTTTCTGTGGTGTCTTTCACTATTGAATTCTAGTTTCAGGCACAATGGTCCAATAATATCCATGAGATAATTTTGATTATTTTGCCTTTACTTAAGCATGCATTTTTTGGCTAGTATGTGGTCTATTTTGGAAAAAGTTCTATGTGCTACTGAGAAGAATGTATATTCTTTAGTTATTGGATGGAACGCTCTGTGATACCTACTAAATCCATTTGGTTGAAGGTTTTGGTCAGTTCTGATATTTCTTTGTTGATTATTTTGTCTAGTTGATCTGTACATTCACAACAATATGGTATTGAAGTCCCCCATTACCACTGTGTTGTTATTTATCTGATTTTGTATGTCCATTAGTGTTTGTTTCATGAAGTTGAGTGTACCAGTATTTGTTGCACATATGTTTATAGTTGTTAACTTTTCCTGTTCAACTGTTCCCTTAACCAATACATAGTGACCTTCTTTGTTTCTTCTGGTCACTCTTAGCTTGAAATCTACTTTGTCTGAAATTAGAATAGTAACTTCAGCTTTTCTCTGTGTTCCTGTTGCATGGAATATTACTTTTTATCCTTTGATTTTTTTATCTATATCTTTTTAATTAAATGTGTGTTTTGTGTACTACTGCATATTGTTAGGTTTTCTTTTTTAATCATTTTGCCAATTTGTGTCTTTGATTGGGGAATTGAAAGTTATTACCAAGCGGTATTGACTTATTCCTGCCATTGTATCATTTTCTTGTTGATTTCCTCATTTTTCCCTTTTTGCTCAGCTGTTTGTCTTGCCAGGTATATTCATTCTTTTTGAAAAGTCAATAGCATTTTAATACATAAGTTAACAAAATAACTGAAAAAAGAAATTGAGAAAAATCACATTAGCAATAACATCCAAAACCTCCCACAACATTCTTAGGAAAAATTTAACCAAGGAGATGAAAGATATGTCCATTGAAGACTATAAAAGACTCATAAAGGAAACTGTAGAAGACACAAATGAAGTGACAACCTGTGCCCATGGACCAGAAAGAATTACTATTCTTTATTATATTTTATTGCTCATACTAATCAAATCAATGTAAGTTTTATACATAATCTTTATAAAAATTCCAATGACATTCTGATGGGGGAGGACAAGGCCTCACTATATTACCAAAGCTAGTACTGAAATTCTGGACACAAGCAATTTTTCTGCCTCAGCTTCCCAAGTAGCTGGGGCTACAGGCATGAGCCATCATGCCTGATTTCCAATGGCATTCTTAACTGAAATAGAAGAAACAATCCTAAAATGCATATAAAACCACAAAAAAACTCAACTAGCCAAAATAGTTCTGAGGGTGAAAAAAACAAGGTTGGAGGCACAATACTTCCTTATTTAAAGTTATGTTACAAAACTATAATAATCAAAATACCATAATCTAAGGATAAAATCAGACACAGACCAATGAGCATATCAGAACAGAAAGCCCCAACATATTCAATCCATTAAGTTTTGGTCTTCAAGAATATACAATCAGGAAAGGATAGTCTCTTCACAATTGGAAAACCTGATTTCTTCATGCAAAAAATTAAATTAGGCCCTCTGCTATACACAAAAAATCAACTCAGAATGGATAAAGGACCTAAATGAAACTATAAGTGAGACGTGAAACTATAAAGCTCCTAGGAGAGAAGAGAGGGGAAAAGTTTCTGAATATTAGCCTTGGTAGTGAATTTCTGACAATTGCACCAAAAATTAAAAGCAGAAAAGCAAGACTAAATGAATGGAACTCCAGCAAATCAAAAAGCTTCTACACAGCTAAGGAAACAATCAACAAAATGAAACAGCATGATACAGATTCAGAAAAATATTACAAGCCATATATCTGATAAGGAATTAACAACCAAAATGTATGAAACTTATACTATCCTGCAGTAGAAACACAAATATTCCAATTTAATAATAAGTAAAGGACCTGAGAGACATTTCCCCAAAGAAGACCAAAAAAAAAAAGGACCATCAAATATACAAACTGGTGCTCAACATTATTAATCAAGGAAATGGAAGTCAAAACCACTATAAGCCGCCCCTCTCCACCAAGCATAATAGCTATTATTAAAATGTCCAAAAATAACGAATGTTGGCAAAAGTATAGAGAAAAGAGAACCATAGTGAATTGGTGGTGGGGAGTCACTACCAAAAACATTATGGAGGTACAAAGTTTTAAATGTACCCCTCAAAATTTCCAGTGTTGGAAACTGAATCTCCAAATAAAGATGTTGATAGAATTTGGAGATGGAGCTTTTGTAAAATGATTAGGAATAGGTGAGGTCATGAGGATGAGGCCCCCATGAAGCCATTAGTGGCTTTACAAGAAGTGGAAGAAAGACTTTGTTTACATGCTTCTGCCCTCTTGCTCTCTCACCAAGTTAAAATGCACCATGGAAGTCCTTACTAGATGCTCATTCCATGTCCTTGGACATCCTAGCCTCCAAAGCCATAAGAAATGTATCTATGTTTTGTATAAATCACCATATCTCAGGAATTCTCTTATAGCAGCCAGAGAAGATAAAGATAGAACGTTTCCAAAGAAATTTAAAACAGAGCTACCATATTACTCAAAATTCTCTATTTTACCCAAAAGAAATTTAATTTCTTTTGGGTAAAAATTAAATTATATTTAAAAAGAAATTAGGGGCTGGGGATTTAGCTCAGCGGCAAAGCGCCTGGCTGGCAAGCGCAAGGTCGTGAGTTCGGTTCCCGGTACCGGAGAAAAACCAAAAAAAGAAAAAAAAAAGAAATTAAATTTCTTTTGGGTAAAATAGAGATTGTTTTATTGCCTTCTAAGAGACCTGTACTCCCCTGCTCATTCAGCATTGTTCACAATCACCAACAGATGGAGACAACCTAAGTATCCATCAACAAACAAAGAAACTCTGTGATACATACTATTCATTAAAAATAAACAAATTGAGAAGCCACAAGAGTCTGTGGTAGTGACTGTAGCAACAGCAGTTCTTAGGGTTCTGGGTGACAAACACTTTTCCTATAGTGGGAGTTGTGGCTGAGGGACAACCCCCTTGGTGTTGTATGTGACAGGTCACAGGTGGCTGCACTGGTACTGGGACAAGGGCTCAGGTGCTCCAGGTGGCTGAAGAGTTGGGATCCTGCACTTATTGAACTGCCTGTTTGCATTTTCTTGTACCATGCTGAGTTTCCCTCAGGTCATTATTTTGAAGCAAAGAAATTTTCATTGTTTTGAGGTCAGTTACTGAAGAATGATTGTGTTCCTTTGATAATACCGTAGTTCCTCACTAGATGTATGTATAATTCAATTTTGTAATTGGAGCAATAAGGTTCACTACTATTTAGCCATAAAAGGAGATCCTGCCATTTGCCCCAACATAGATGAACCTAGAGAACATTATGCTAAGTGATATAAGCCAGACACACAAAGAAAAATATTGCATGATCTTATTTTGTGTGAATAAATATAATATTTTTAAAAGATTAAACACACAGAGATAGAGAACAAAACAGTAGTTATGAGGGCAAGGGTAGGAAGTGGAAATGGGAAGGATGTAAGTTAGAGAATATAAGGTAAGAGATATGCAAAAGGAACAGGTCCACAGATGTAATATGCAATATGAGTCTACAGGTGATGAAATTGCACTGCATGTAGAATTACTGCTAAATGAGTACATTTCAGCTGCCCTTGTCTGAAAATAAACAAAAACTGGTGGTTGTATGAGATGATGGGTATGTTAGTTGGATTTATTATAGCAAATATTTTACTGTGTGAATGTAACTCATAACATCAGATTGAGATCTTCAATATCCACAAGAAAAATGTTTAAATGGTAGTGGTGAAAATGTTTGTGTTGTACGTATTTTGCCACCCTTTAAGAACTGTATGCTGTAAATGGCAAAATATAGGGCTTGTGACTTAAGCCTTAATGGAGCCCTTTAAAAAGACTATTATAGGTGGCAGAGTCATTGGAGAATTGTAAGTGACTATAGATGGGGGTGCAATGGATAACTGTTCTCCCTGATGGCTCCTCGGCAGCTGAACCTCTTCCTGTGTTGGGAATAGAGCCTGACTCCCATCAGAAAATGCTGAAAGTCAACAGTTTTTCAGGCTGACTGGTAGCCGTGATAGTGACTCTGCCAAAGTATCTAACCTGTTATAACTCCCCACTCTCGACTCTTCATCAGAAGATGGTGATGTGAGAGAGTGTCCCACGGCGACAGTGCCTGCAAAACTGGCTGCATCCTGTCTGCCCTATGCTTATCCTGGCAGCAGAATCGCAGGGCTTGGGCATGCGGGCTATAATTTCTCCATCCAACAAACAACAGCAACACCTTCACGGAACCATTCCTGCAGTCTGATTTGGGGTATGGCTTCCAAGTCTGTACCTGCTAACCTGACTTGTCAGCCTCTTCTTAGATTCTGTAAGTGTCTTAATATCTTTAAATAATTTTTTTTTTGTTCTTCTTACATTAGCCAGTATTGGTCCTTGTTGTTTGCAAGAGCTTTTCCTGAATGATGTAAAAACTGATCTCAGATTTCCAGAAAATTCACTAAAGGTGGGAGGGGTTTCTCTGGACTAGATGTAACTGAAAAACAGGAAACACCAGCTAGTAACAGAGATAGAAGTTCTGATTACATCTGGAATGCATGGATGAAATGTGAACTAGACCAACTGTGGGCATATGGAATCAAGGCCTTCTAAGGAAGTTTGATTACCCACTCTCTAGAACAGAATTTATTATGAAGACTTGTTTCACTGTCATCTCGTGAAGACAGACATAGCTCAGTCTTTAGTTGCCAGCAGCACTGAATAATGATAATGCTGACTAATGGGACATAGATTTCACTGGGCTTCTTGGGGAACATGGGGGAGTGATGCTCAGGTTCCATTCCCACCACCTTGATGTGGCCCTTCAAGTTCCACAAAGCCTAAATTCCACACTTACTCATTTCTCTTGCAAATGGGGCTGTATCTACAAGTAGAGAGAAAATTGGATGGTGAAAGAGGTACATCTTCCTGCTGATGTAGCAATTGCTACAGGCCAGCAAGACCACAGAGAGGTTGGGAGCTTCTGCAACATATTTGCTGTAATGCCTAACACTTGGTGTGACTGATTAGTTGTGTCAAATGTTTTCATTCCAACCCTCACCATCTAGGTCCTGATCATTCTGAGACTGAGTCCCCAAGAGAAGGATGGTTTCACCAGTTGAGAGAACAATTATTTCATCAGAATGGAAGTGGAGACTGCCATTGCACCATTTTAGTCTTCTCATGACCTTGACTGGGCAGGTAACAATGGCAGAATATGCTATATATGCAGTAGAGACTGAGGAGAAAATAAAGACAATATCATGTGTGGTACTAAGGGGGAGAGTATGGGTGGGCACAAGCATCTATATAGCAGGAGGGGCTGGGGATTTAGCTCAGTGACACAGCACCTGCCTGGCAAGTGCGACGTCATGAGTTTGATTCCCGGTACTGGAAAAAAAAAAAGAAAGAAATTATATAGAAGGAGACTCTGTTCTCCAGGGCCAGTAATCAGACATCCATTGTGGTGATGCTAGCAGTGGCATCTATGCGGCAGGATCAGAAATATGAGGGATGCACAAAGAAGTGCCTATGCTCAGAGTCCAGGGCAGCTCTGCTGGTTGTAGCTGTTAAGCATCTGTAGCTGTTAAGCATGCACTGTCACTCTCCAGTCTTGCTATTGGATTCATGAGCTATTGAACATCTTTTCAGTAAAAGCTGTCCTGCTTAGACCAATTAGTTTCCCTATCTAGCTTCCCTGGTGTTAGATGAGGTGAGGGAAAAGTCACTAGTTAGAGTTAGATTTCCAGTGATTTGTAAAACTAGGGAGATAGTGGTCCCAGTGTCTGAGATGTGTAACCAAGAGTTGATGGATGTTTGATGAGATCAATTTTGGGCAACTGTCATCTTGAAGACATCCATAGGGATATAGCCAGTAGTCATATGATTGGATGTCTTGTCTGCAGTGGAGAGAGAGGAACTCAACATAGACCTGGCTTCACCTCTAAAGGGCACCTTCCTCTAAAGGACAAGTGGAGCCAGAGAGTGGATGAACTCCTGGTGAGTGTGGAAAATAAAAAGACAGAGGAATTCTGTGACAAAGGGGAGAAACCTGCCAGAAGTCTATGAAGGTCACCAAAAACTACATTGGTGGGAGGATATAGAGGCCCAGGGACAGCAGTGGTAAGCATCACTGACCACATCCCAGCAGACCAGGCTGGAATGAGGCCTGGATATGTACTGCTCACCTTACCAAGACCACATTCAAAACTAGTGAAGCTGAGCCCAGTGCCATAGAATATAGGTGAAAGGATTCAGCACATTAGGAAGGTGCAAGAACAGGCAAATTCCCAAAACTGCAAGATCCAGTTTCAGTTTTTATTGAAGTAACTAGGAGGTGAGCACCCCATCCAGATTATAAACACCTACTGCAAGAAGCTTGGGTGTGAAAGCAGGAGAGATTTAGGGAAGGACAAGAAGAGACAATATGGGGGCTATGGAAGATTAATTCAAAACATGGGAGAAAAATGGATTGACAAATTCATACCAGCCTTTACTAAAAGTCCCCTCAGTCCCAGGCAAACTGGAATGGTTAGAGACCCAAAATTCAAACGCTAACATTTGGGTTTATACCAAATTCTGGAGGAAAGAAGTGTCCAGTTCCAGAGAAAAGTGCCCATTTGCGACAGGAGCACCAAGTTTCAGAGAAGAACACCAGTTACTGAGAGGAGGAGTCAGTTACAGAGAGGAGCACCCAGTTACAGAGGGGAGCACCCAGTTGGACTCAGAGCTCAAGAAAGGGGCAGAGCCAGTCAGGCTCGAGCAGGAGGGGCACCTCTCATGGTGACAGAAACAGAAAGAGGCTGTCAATTTAGGTGACTACAGTGATAGAAAGTGTGGGGTTTACTGTCTTTCCTCTGTGAGAAAAGTTTTTAGTAGTGTAACCTCTATGGTGGAATTCAGGAAGTTACAGCAATACAGCCATTTCAACAACTGGCAGGGTAAGGAACAAGCCAAGATAAAGTGACTAAGCTGAGGCACAGGAACAGCAGCATGCAGATCAGGCTGTAAGAGGACAAGGCTCATGACAAAGGCATGAGTAGCAGCTGTCACCTCCATTGTCTCACTGCCTGAAGACATAGGTCTCACTCATAAAGCAACAGTGGTGTTACATTTAATCAGTCACCTAAATACAGCGCAGATTCCAGCAGCTTTTGTAGAGAAACATGCAGTACATCCTCACAATGTGCTTGCTTCCCCCAGTTCTGGTTCTAAAATTCAGAAATACATCACCAGGTAATAATACAGTTTCTTCCATATAAATTTGAGACCACTAAGGTGGAGCCCCAGTTTTTGTATCTATCAACAGATGGGATCCAAGTATTTTTTGGCTGTCATGGGCTTGGCTACCTTGACATCATGTCCATATGTCAAATGCCTGAACCTGAAGCTTAGTCATTTCTAGATTTTTATTTTTTAAAAATACAAGTCTTTGTGTAATAGTTGTATTTTGTCAAATGATTTTAAACCTTAAAGGATATTTAATAAAAATGGGGAGCTGGCGATTTAGCTCAGTGGCACAGCACCTGCCTAGCAAGCACAAGGTCATGAGTTTGATTCCCAGTACCGGAAAAACAAAAAACAAAAAACAAAACAAAACAAAACAAAAAGAATATTTAATAAAAATGAAAAATCTACGCACCCTCATCCTTCCTTTTGGTAACCCCAGAGACACCACTATGAAGATTTTGGCTGTGGATTCTCCCAGATTTTATGAGTCTGTGAGACCAGTTTTTGCCTTTAGAAACCAGTTACAATACACAATTGTGACTTTGACTTGCTATATGGTCATCTTGAACATCAGTGCAAATAAAGCAAATTCTGTGTAATAGTTGTTAGTATTCCACTATATGGAGGCATCATTATTTAAATAATGACCCACTGGTGAGCACTAAAAGTTTGATTCTGATTTTCCCTCTCACAAAAAAAATCCTGCTGTTAATATTCTTATGATATATATCTTTGCTCGCTTATGTGATTATGTCTATGGGACAGATTCTGAGAAATGTATTGTCAGTTCTATGAAAAAAATTCTCAGAAGTATAACTGCAGGTTAAAAGATAGGGACAATTTAACATTTAATGCACATTGCCAAAATTCACTTTTGGAAACTGTACTTGTTTGCACTTGATTTTCCAAACACCTATGCCAACAATAGATATTATCTTTCTTCATCATTGAAAGCTAGATAAGCAAAACTATCTCATTTTAATTTTCATTCTTTCAGTATTAATAAAGTTACTCTTGTTTCTGTATGCTTCAAAATCATTTGTGTTTGGTTTTTCAAAAATTAATTATTCATACCTTTGCCTACTTTACTGTTGAATGTTGATGTTATTCTTGTGGATTTCCTGACATTAACAAAAAAGGGTTAACATTCCTCACACCTTACGTATCTTAATCCCGTGTCTAAAATTTAATTTTAAATATTTTCCTCCAATTCTTTTGTCTTTTAACTTTAATGACTTATCAAACAAAAGCTCCTGATTTTTTACTTACTTTAATTTATGCTCTTTTTTCTTTTGCGACTTTTAGACTTTTAGTTTTCATTATCATGCCCTGGCCTAAGACTAGAGATTTGTTCTCCATACTGTATTTTGCTTTAGAAATTTGTAGGTCTTAAGATATATTATGTGCATATACCAACTCTCCACAATGAATATACTCATTATGTACTACAAACATGTATTAATAAAACTTTTTAAATGTCTTAAAGCAATCATGTGTCATTTTAACATGTCTTTGATCTCATGGGAATAGTTTCATGTTTGGAAGGAGATGAAGGTCTTCTCCCACTGTCAACAGACATTTTGCATCAGTTGTCCCAGGCTCTGTGCTATTTGGCTTCTATTTATGCGATTAAAATGAAGAGACATTTCCTAGATTCCCCTGAACCTGAAGTTTGGGAAGCAAATTATGTGCCATTTGGACCCACTCACAAGATACTGTAGATGGCAGAGGTGAGCCATCCTCCTGAGTCTTGGGTGTTCTTCAGGAATTCAGAATACAGGAGGTTTCCTGGTATCATGCTGTGGCACCCTTGGCCAGCTCCCTCTGGTTTGAGGAGTAGTGGGGAGGGAGAAAACTTCTTCACACAACTTTCTAATCCTAGACCACAGCTGTGGACACCCACGGTCCAGCTTCCTGAATGTGAAAGGCATGTGCAAAGCCTCCTTGTTTTGTGCGTGGCCTCCCTGGCAGTTTTCGGAATCGTGTCACTGGCTTTTGGCTGAGTCTGGTCAGCTCTGCTTGCCATCCTGGAAGCCAACCTGGAACATGGGCACTACAGTGGAGCAATGAACCACTGAGGCCACCAACAATGGACCACTGAGGCCTTGTGTTAAATTACTTTTTGACCAAAATACTCATGGTAATTTCTATTTCCTATGCCAAGTCCTAAATAATATGCTCTTTGGTTTAAATGATCGTGTTTATCATATTTTATTTTACATTTGTAGGTAAATCTATTTCTAGAATTTTTGTTTTATTCCATTGATCAATGTATCTTCCTTTCCATGATGTCACATTATTTTAATAAGTTCTAATGTCTGGTTGAATGCATTGATTAAATTCTCCTTTATTCTCTTTCAAAGCCAATTTGAATTATTCTGGAATATTTGTGCTTCCAAATGAATTTGAGGATCAACTTATTAAGTTTTGCAAAATATCAATTAAAGTTTTGACTTGAAAGAAAGTTAGGCAGTCATAGGGGTACATACTTGCAATCTCAGCACTCAAATGCTGATGCAGGAGGATAGCTATGACTTTGAGGTCAGTTTGGGTTACTGTTATGGTTTGTGTGCCCCCAAAGCCTCATGTGGTCATTGAAGGTAGGCTTTTTAGAGGCAGATTAATCTAGAATTTGTGATTGGTTCATTGTCTAGTACTGAGACTGGTGGTATGAGTGCTATACCCATTCTAGGGTGGGTAACTTGCATAAATATAAGGCATGGAAAGAGGCTCACTCCTCCTTTTTCTTGTTCTTGTTGCTTTTGCTATCATCTGCCACCATGAACTATTGTCCCCCTGCCAGCTGACTGTGGACTGAAACCTCTACAAACTGTGAGCTAAATAAATCTTTCCTTCCTTAATTTTGGGTGTCCGGTATTTGTTTCAGCAATGAGACAAAAAGCAACTAAGAACTTGTTGACAGGAGTGGGGTCATTGCTATGAGTACCCGATCATGTGCTTCAGGCCTCTTTGGGACTAGCTTGTGGGTATAGTTTTGATAGAGCTGGAACACCTTTAACTCTTCTGTGTGGAAGATTCTGGTCAGAGCTCAGAAGACCAGAAGGCTGATAGAAATCCGGCAGGTTTCAGAAAGACCAGGCTCAGGAGGTTTCAGTTGGGATAGAGAACTACATTGGCTATTGGACTCCAAGTGATGTGTGCTATGGCTTGGCAAAGCTTGTCTGCATTTTGCTTCTGTCCAGAAACTTTGCCTGAGACTGAAATTAAGGCAGGTGGATTAATCAATCTAGCAGAAGAAATTTCAAGGCACTTGAATGTTGAGGTGGTGGCGTAGCTATTGTTGGGGACTTTTAGCCAGATTTTTGTTGAAAATCAAGAGCAGAGATCCCAGCAGGATGATTTAAAATGTTGTGAGTTTGACCAAAAGGCAAGCTGCAGTAAAACTGTGGACTGAAAAGATAGAGCAGAGATCTTGATTGTTGAGAAGGAACAGGAGAATTGAGAATATGGCCTGAGGGCATAACAAGAAGCAGCACCACAAAATTGCAAAGGTGAAAGACTTTGCTTTGAGGAGAAAGCCACGATCACCATGCTCCAGAATGGCAGTGGTTGAATCAGGTTCTGGCATGTCAGCAGCATAGAGAATTTGCTACTCAGAATTGGATTCAGAGTGCTCAGCAATCCAGGCACTCAACCCCTATAGCCAAGAGAGAAGGAAACTGGGCTACTGCTCCAGCTGGCAACAGACCTTGGCATCATCCACATGGTACTGATTATAGGCACATGCAGAATGCTAGAGTTGTGAGGTTAAGAGGGTTTCCTCCCAGTTTCAGAAAGCCTGGGACTCCAGGCAGTGTGGTCCTGAGAGGGTAATATGTGAAGCTGTAAGGGTGCACCCAAAGGTGCAATGAAGACCCCAAAAGTTTGGAGAAGCCAGGAAGGTGGATCTTCTGAAGAAACCTGCAAGGAGTGAGCCGAGCAGCCTCAAGAGAGAAGCCATGGGAGCTACAATCACTGGAAGTGCCCTAGGGGCAGAGCCATCCAAGCTCTTTGGAACTCACAACTTGTGGCAGGTTGCCTGAGATGCTGAATGTGGAACTACAGACTTAATGTTTGCCCTGCTGGATTGTGGACTTGTTTTGGTTCCAATCCTTTGTATCCCTCTGCTTGTAACTTTTGGAATGGAAATATTTATCATGTGCCATTGAATGTTGGAAGTGTTTAACTTTTTATTTGTGCAGGGTCTCACAGCTAAGAGTTTACCCTACATCTCAGAGTAGATTTGGTACTTGGACTTTTCAGCAATGCTGAAACAGTTAGGACTTTGGCAACTCTTAGAGATGGACTAAATGCCTATTGCATAAAGCAATGTGCCTGAGTACTTTGGGGGTCAGGTGTTAAATGTTCTGGTTTGTGTCTAGATGTCTTCCCAAAGTCTTATGTGATCAAGAGCAGCAGACTTTTCAGAGACAGCTGAATCTAGAGTTTGTGACTGATTCATTATCTAGTGCTGAGACTGGTGCTGTGAGTGCTACAACTGCCCTAGGATGGATTGCTTGCATACAATATAAGGGAAGGAAAGAGGATTATTTCTCCCTTTCTGGCCGCTGTTGCTTTTGTTGTATTCTGCTGCCTTGAAATGTTGCCTCTCTGCCATGCCACCCTGCCTTGGAGCCAGATGATTATGGACTGAAACCTCCACCCATTGTGAGCTAAGTAAACCTTTCCTTCCTTAATTTTGGACATCTAGTATTTTGTCACAGCAACAAGAGAAAAGTAACCAAGACAGCTGCAAAGTGAGTTCAAGCCTAGCCTGAACTACATAGTGAAACCCTATCTCAAAAAGACACACAAAAAACCAAAAAGAAAGAAAATGAATTTAGTAATAAGTGTACTCCTTATAACATCAATCCTTATAATACAAAAATATGTTCAATCTCTTTGTTCATATGTCTTCTTTTATGTCATGATTCAATGTTTAAGTTTTCTTTTCATAGATCAGCTTGTATCTTTTTGTTGGATGGGATATTAATTATGCAATAGCTTTGTTATTATGACTGAGATACTTTCCCCAATTACCTGTTAAATACATTTAAACATAATATCTTAAACAATAATAATAAGCACTGACATTTATGAAACACTGCCTAGGAAGCTGACACATTCTTGTTGTTTTAGTTTTGTCTTTTTGAGACAGGGCTTGAACTCACAGTGATTCTCCTGCCTCTGCCTCCCAAGTGCTGGGATTACAGGTGTGTCCCACCACGCCCAGCAGCAGACATGTTGTTTATTTTTATCTTCTACATATTGTTCAGATATAAAGAAAACCTATAGGTCAAAAAACATTCATCTAACAATGGCTTAAACATATCAGAGTCTGTTTCACTCCCACTGAAGAAGCCCAGACTTGTCTACATTGTTGTTATTTTGTTACCACTTTTTTTCTTCTCTTTAAAATAAAAAAACAGAAAACAAAAGCGCCTTCTGACAGCACCCTTGTCCTCACAGTCATACAGGTACTACAGTCCCCATATCACACCTATGTCTGAGACAGAAAGAAAAGAAAATACAAGGCACCTATAGCTTCTTACTACATGTCTCAGGCCAGAATTATGTCAATTAACCACCCTTGCCTCAAAGAAAGTTTGTAGAAGTGTGTGATACTTGCAAATCTCCAGTAAGGACTAGCTGAATGAACTCAGAATTAGGTGTTGGCCAACTGAAATGACATAACTCCCATTCGTGATACGCTCACCGCAATGTTCTCGGGCAGAGTGGCTACCACCCGCACGTGCCAAGGAGGAAGCTGAAGCACAGGGACTTCAGTGATGTGCCCACACCACCCAGCAGAAGGTGCAGGTGCTGTGCCTTGAGCTAGTCCCACGAAACACCCCTGTGGGCAGGAAATCTCTCTTGTTTGTAAGCATCAACGCTGTCCAGCAATCATACTGAATTTTCCTGTAATTTCTATAAGTTTTAGTTTTTCTGTGTATTTTAGGTAAATGAACATATGGAATCTATTATCCTTGTAATGTAGATCTTCTTTCTAACTCCTTGCTCTGCCTAGGACTTACAAAATGATGTCAAAAATTACAGGTTTCCTGTGTATTTTCCAACTTAAAGGTGAAGGTCCTTACAGCTTCACTGTTAAATTGGTATTGAAAAAGAATAAATCTTGAAAGGCTCCATGGTAAACAGATATTTTTACTAATGAGGAAGTCTTTCTAGTCTGAACTTTGTTTTATCACTAAGCTATCTATACTTCTGAGATGCCCCAGTAAAGTTAACAACAGTGTGTATCACACCACAAGAGTACTAGAAGAGACCTCCCTAATGTTTTCCCACTAATGTTTTCCAAACAAACCTCATATTTCTTTTCAGTTCAGCCTTTTTACAGCAGAATTCAGATACGACAAGGAACTAAGTGACACTGCCGACTGAACATAGAGGTGCTCCAAAGTCAGTAACAATTTTCATAATGCTGTCACAGACAAGAAAAGTCGACAGCGCTTTCTCTGTGAGACTGAAAGAGATATGCTGTTGCTTTTAGTGAGGGGCCTGTTATTAAGAAACTTATTTTGAGAATAATGCTAAATTTGACATCTACAGTTTCGGGAAGTGGGAGGAAATTAACCGGGCCGGGTTTTCCCTGAGCTTCAGTCAAAATTCCTGTGTTAAAATTTTCAGGGGCAGTAAAATCCCAGAACTGAGAGACTGAGGGAAAGACAAGGGGAGGTGGAGAAATAGGAAAGAATTGCAAGAACTAGGTGGTGTGCTACCAGGATGACTAGAGCTTCAAGGCCATCAGTCACTCAGTAACTTGGACCCCCATGCTGTGGAATATTGTGCAGTGGCATTTATCTACTGGTTCCTCCCTCTGGTTGCTCAGAATTCGCTTTTGTGCTCAGTGGCCTATGATGAGCCAGGTCCCTACTCTCTGCACTTGTCTGAGTTCCTAAGCGATGGGAGGTACCCAGATGTGTTCAGGATCTGTTGGGTACAACTTTGTACAGCAGGGAAAACTGGATGAGGCCAGCCACACCAGGAGGGCCCTATTTGGCCAGCAGTGGTAGAAGGGATACAGGCTCCCAAGCAGCCTTTCTGATAACAAGCCACTGAAGCCTGGACCTGCTGGCCTGGGGAAGACAAGGAGACATGCTGGGGTATGTGCAAAGGGAGGTGGTTATCTGCTCATGCATTAAAGGAAAGCGCTGGCTGCCATGGATCCCTGGGCAGCACAAGTCAGGCTTGAGAAACATCCTGGGGTGCCGGTGGGTGGCAGAAACAGAAGCAGGAGCAGAAGGATCTCAAGTAGCACATCCCAAGCAGGGGCCCTCCCTGGAAGACAAAATCACACTGGCCTCCACTTCAGTGAGCCTGCTCGAGTCCAGGTTCACACCTTTCTGTCTGCAGCCCAGCTGTGTCCCTTCAGAAATAAAAGCACACTGTTCACAGCATCATGGGAGAAGGAGTTCCCATCACCCCTGCGCATACGAGCTCTGTTTCTGACACTGCTTACCCCTTCTGTGACTGGCACAAGAGTGAATACTTCAGTTTGTGTGATGCCCCCAAAAGGATAGGCACATACTGAGGTGCGTTATCAGTATTTATAGCAATTTGACCATATGGAGAAACTGTGTATAGCACATGTAAAGTACTAGGTCTAGAAGGCCCTTCCCCTGGGTACCCTCTCAACTGCTGTGGGATGCTCACCCATCTTTAAAAACAAGAGCTAAACTCTTCCTCTTTCAGGAGTGCTTCTGTCCTCCTGTGATGGGATGGGGAGTGCTCTCCTTTGAAGCCCTCCTGGTACACTACCTGCAAGGGCGATCTGCATCATGCTTTTAACCTACCACACCATGCTTCCCATTAACCTTAGCCCCTGGCCCCTGGGAAGTGGTCAGCACATGTGTGACAAGTGAAAGACAAGTTCATAGTCTAGAGCAGGCATAGGACCTTACTCATTGTTTTCAAGGTTGCCTGGTACCTAGTAGGTGCTCAGTAGAAGAACAAATGAACTCCAGTGCCCATCCCCCTCTGAGTTGCTGGCTTGTAGATGTAGGTACTCATTCAGTTGATCCAAGTAAGGTCTAGCAGTGCCAAAGAATTCATCATCCACATCCAATTGACATAGATATATGCATATTCACATGTGTGCAGAGTCTTGATTGATGATTCTCTGTTATTGAATCAAGCTGTTTGACTAAGTTAATAATAAGAGCACCTACCCTGTGCCAACATCACGTGTCAAACACTTTCCTAAGCAGCTCATAGTAGTTATCCTCAGATTGAGATTGATACTGTCATTATCAAGGATTCCCAAAAGGGGAAACTGAGGCAGAGAGCAGCTGAGAAAAGTGACCTCCTCCAGCATAGGAGTGGTAAGCAGGGGGACTGGATGTGGATTCAGACTCCCATCTATCGGTTTACACCTCTTGGTGACAGCCAGTGAGCCTGTATTTCTGCCTGTCTGACTCACTGGCTCTGAGCATCATTACACAGCAGCCCCGATGATACTGGACGTTTCTCAGAAGACCAGAACTGTGACCAAGCACTGGATTTCTGGGCTTCTCTGTGCATTTACCAAACACAGTGCTCATGTTAGCCTCTCACTGAAACAGACAACACCTACAGAGGACAAATTTGTCAGTAAGTCTGTGAGTGAGTGTAGTTCAGCAGTGCGATTTCCTCTTGTGCTTGTGGTCAGGAGGCAAAGTGAAGGTGATGAATGAGCCAGTGTCTGGCTGGCGGGCTTCTCTGCAATGCCATACTCACAGGTCTCACTCTGCACCGTGTGCCCATGGCTTAATCTAAGGGGTCATTCCTGCTGGAACTGATCCTGCCAAGCATCTGTTCGAACTCCCTCCGGTCTCAGATGAGAGAAGAGACACTTGGTGACAGGGCAACAGGAAGGAAGTAATCCCCTCGGTGAGTGCAGGGTACAGAATGTCCTAGAATCCAGGCCTCTGAATTGCAGCCGCAGCTCTTTCCAGTAAACCACCCAGTGCACAGCTTCGCAGAAATGTTTAGATAAGCTTTACACCTCATTTATGTGTGCGTTGCGATGTGGATGTGTCATCTCTTATTCTTAGTAAAATTGTTTTTGCTAGAACACATTTCACAATTTACTATTTCACATCCTCGCAACCCTGCTGGGCCCAGTTGCCGGCTAACTGCTGCCACAAGCTTGCTCCATCACCATGGTGTCGCAATGGATGCAATTAGTTGCTGCCAGAGTCTTGACCATTTTTAGTGTCTCCCACTGCTTCCTATCTACCTTTGCTGTTAGTCTGCTTTATTTCAGTGTATTTACCATGTAATCTGAATGAACAAAAATGCTTACTGAAATGTGTGCCATCTGGGGTAGCTGAATTTGAAGGCTTATTTCAGTTTTGTCATAGTGTGCTTACAACACTTTCTCTTCTTTGCAGAATCACCCCGTTTTAGTCTTTCCCTGGATCTTTTGGAACTCCTTTGAAATGTATTCAAACCATCAGCTGCTTCTGTCTGGGGAAATCATGTAGTCAATGTAGAGATCTGATTTCTTTCTTAGCTTGAGCAAGAGCTGTTTAATAGGAAATATTTTGGCTTTCCATACTTTAAAGTCACTGCTTCTACAGGGACTAGTATTTGACACTCTGCTATTACTCAATTTCCCACAAAAAATAGTTTTTGAAGAATAAAGCCAAACATGCTAACAGAACTCTTGCTGATGGGACCATGGGGTAGAAGGCAGGGGACTTTGGGGCAGAGGCTGGAAGACAGCGGAAGTTTATGAAACTCAGATCTGTTTCGGGGGGGACAGGGATGTGGCAGGAAAAAGAGGAGATCCAGCTTTGGTAGAATAAAGGAATCCAAAGAAATACCTAGGATTTAAAGGACTGCAAAAAAAGCTAAAGTTAAAAAGAAGAATGAACTAAGTAAATTAAGAGCAAGAAACACAAAAGAAAAAATAAAGGTCAACAAAAGTAGAATAATAAAAAGAAAAGTCAAAGAGCAAGGAGAGAAGGGAGCTAAATGATTAGAAATGGCATGTAGGGTCGAAATAAAACAAAGTTCATGAGTGAAAGGAAGAAATACCATTCCAGGAAGTCTCAGCTTAAACATTCAATGACTCATTAGATCAAAGCCAAAATACCACCATAAATCATGCTGGTGGGCGGCACACTAGCTCATACTGTAAAGCCACAACTTGAAAACAAAGTAAACTGACAACCTATGGGTTCCTAGAAATTGCCTGAACTTCTGTTCACGAAGCTTAACAAACGGACAAGAAATGGTCACAAAACGAAACAGGGTGGTCTTGGCAAGTGCAGCTTTTGTGACTGGCTGTGGCGCACCAGAGCAGACCAGTGGTCACCAAAGGGATTTTAGCAATCCAAACTTGTCTGAAAAAAACCCCGAGCAGCTGAGGGAGGTGTCCAGCTCTGGATGCCTGGGAGGCAGGCTGTCTTTGAGCCCCAAGCCCTCTACTCCTATAAGCTCTGAGACTGGGGCTTTTATTGACTTGCCCAAACTGAAAATCAGCATATTTCATCAAAAAATTTAAAACGTTGTTGAAAAACTGTAGTTGCAGGACCCTAGTGCTGTATTCAAGTTGCCCTAGCGTCTTCCTAATGGGGCATTTTCTCTCCTTGTGCCGCAGAACATATGCAGCTCACTTTCTCTGTCTGGCAGGGATCTCTGCCCTGCAAGCCCAGTGTTAAGCCTCTGGACATGAGCACCCTGTTGGCATCTTCCAGCTGAGCCATCTTACAGTTAAATGGCTCTTTCCATCTTAATAAGGAAAGGCCAGAGACATAGTCGTTCTATTCTCGAATGCTCCTATTCTCTCTCATACTTGCTGAATCTGTGGGCATGTTGGTAGAGGAAGAAAATGAGGTTGAATGTGATAATGTAACTCATCAGAGTCCTGACTGACTCCTGCATCCAGCCCGGCCCCAGCCCTGAGAGGGACTGGATGCCAAAAGTAAAAATCTTTAACTTGGGCCTAGGAGTGTAGCCGAGCAGTACAGCACTTGCCTGCTGTGTGTCAGGCCCTTGATTTCATTGCCAGCACCACAAATACAATGTAAAAAAGTAAAGTTTTTTGACTTCATACTTCAAGCACAGCCCCTTCCTCCCCATCCTGAGAACCTTCTTACCCCTGTCCCATAACCACTGTAGACCGGTCCAGGAACCATGTCCCCAGGCACACTGATGTCCTCCCGATAGTCTCCCTGCCCTCATTGATTTATATCAAGTAGCTTAGGTTTTATGCTCCCTCTATGCTGGTCACCCTGCAGATACTGGCTCACTCTGCACACCTTTCAGGTTGTAATAAGAGAGGCACTGTGGTTTGGGTCCCAGGGACAGCTCCTTCCTGGTGATGTTTAGCAATTTCCTAATCACCAGGAGGAGCTAAAGAGTTATTTTCTAAGCTGGTGTCACAGACATCTTTCACAATTACTCTGATTTCCAAGTTAGATGGTAATAAAAAGTGAAGCACAAATATGATACAAGCACAACCTAAATACTGCAGGGAATCAGCGGAGCATCAGGATTCAAAATTCAGCAGAAAGAACAAGTGTCAGGGTCAGAGCGTTCTCCACATCACTGCCCGAGGTGACTCCAGGCTCGTAATTACTGATCCTGAAGGTGCAGCTGTCATTCTGTAAAGACATCCACTGCCCGGTGTACAAGAACTCCAGAATCCGGGGACATTATTCAAAATGCAGAACAGCATGGCTAGCGTGTCGTGGGAGGAGGGAGGTGCGGCCCGCAGCTCTCCATTACTAGGAACTAGTGGCCTTTCTGACCCCCCCCCCCCGCCAAAGTGACTGATTTATGGCTACGGTTTTGATTTCATCTGAGAAGTTTTCAAAGTTATAAATAGGCATTGTAAGGGTTTGGGGAGAGGGAAGCTATCAGTAAATGGAACTTTTAAACCAAATCGGGATTTGTTTTCATCAGGGTGGTCAATAAATGTATAATAGAGGGGACGTGTTTCCTAAACTGGTCTACAATCCGGAAGGGGAGTGGGCCCCTCATTTGCGGGCATAAGTTGTGGGGACCCAGTACGGCTGTCCTGTCGCGGGTAAATTCTGACTGAGAGTGCTTCGTCCTCTGAGGCTTTCCAAATTCCCAGCTGACCAGTGATAGTTTTAAAAGCATGACTCTTAGGGTCGTGTGATGCTGTTGTCCGTGTGCTGAGAGGCTAGGGAACGTAGCAAAGAGCCGCACACAGCAGAGGGACTTCTGCTGATGCTGGACCCACGCACCGGTACCTGCGCGTCCACTACTCTCTCTACTTCGGTGTTCACGGTTCTCAAAACCGGGAGAGGAGCGGAAAGTTGCGGGTCAGGGGCCATTGGCTCCACAGGCACGCACCCTGCCACACTCGCCGGCTGGGCAGCCTGTCCGGTCAGTGTCAGCTTGGCTCTCTGCCCCTCCGTGAACACAGTGTGCTCCACGTGCCTGCACGGTCCCGCGACGACGGCAATCGGAGGCTAAGTGGCCTCACTCCGGCTTTTTTAAACGCCCCGGGTGGCGGCCCGGAACCGCGGGAGCTGCACCTGGGCAGAAACGACCCACAGAGTGCAGGGCTCCCGCTGGCCCTGCCGCCAGCCCCGACCCCGACCCCGACCCTGGGAAAGCCGCGCTGCACGTGGCCAGGCTGGGGGTGGGGCAAGGACCCAGCGAGCCCAGTTTCGCAGCCGTGTTACGCAACGCCCGCGCCGCCGTCATCCTCGCCCTCGCCGTGCAGGGGGCGGTGTTGGCGCGAGGAGCTCCGGCTGCCGGCATTGCGCCCGGCGCTGAGTCCCCTCTTCCCCGCGGTGAGCCCGCGGGCGCTGCGCAGGCACGCCCGGCCCCACGCCCGCGCAAGGTCCGCAACAGGTCTCGGGACACAAAGCGCTCCGCTCGGGGCAGCGGGCGAGGGCGCTCCCGGGACACTGGGTGCTGGGAGCGCAGTCCCGGGTCCCGCTCCACGCTGCCCACGGCGCGGCCGAGTGCAGCCCTCCACAGGCGAGCGCGGGCGCTCGGGCATCGGG
>NW_004955515.1:897533-899311 GCF_000276665.1 Chinchilla lanigera
ACTTTCGCAGCCTTGTCAGCTCGGGACTCGCCGCCCCACGGCGGCGGCTGCGAGTGCGGCACCTCACGTAGCCCGGCGGGCTCGCTTCCCGCTGTTGCATAATGTCCCTGGGTTTCGGGACCCCGGTGTCCTGGTAGCGGGGCGCCGCGGGCTGAGCCTCGGACAGGGACGGGCGCGCTTTCCCGCCGCGGGCTGGGCCGGGCCGGGCCCGGCCGAGCAGAGCCGAGCGCCGGGCATCCCGGCCGGGCCGGGGGAGGAGGGCGCGGTGGGCAGCCGTGCGTGTCGGTGCGGCTAGCGCGGACCTTTCCACCCTGTTGTCGTCAGCGTGTTTTACAAGCCTTTGGGAAGGTTGTGGGTTTGTCCTTTCTTACATTGCATAATCTGCCACGGTGAAATGTTGGCACGGAATGTGCGCATCTGGGTGGAACGATCGGGTAATTTTAGCGCAGCGTTGGGTATTGGATCGTTATTTACATCCATATCCAGCCCCAAATAAACATGTTTTAAAACGGTCTGCACAACATGAAAGGAAGTGTTTCTGGGCTTAAATGCTGATCTTGGGTACTATGGGGGGGGGAGCCTCACTCCTTAAAATGTTCTGGGCTGTTATTTTTAAATCTGGGACGAACCATTGTGACGTTTACCTCCCCGGCTTCGTAACTGTAATGCATTCCATCCGATCAGCCCTTTTTCTCACCTTATTGTCATTGCTTTTTCGGATTGGAGACAGAGCGCATAATAGTTTCCTGGAAATGTTGCATTATGTAACTGCTGAATTTGCTGGCAGTGAGCGTAGAAAGAGGGAGCTAATTACGTGTTTTTATAATCTTGCTACAAAGAAAGTAGGACAATCTCAGCGTTTAAGAATGTCATTATAACAGGTTTTTTAAAGGATATTTTAGAACAGCAAAGTAGAGAACCGGCTAAGCATTGCGTTAGCTCATGCTGCCAAATGTGGGTCTTTTGCCCTAAATGAAATGTGCGTTCTTCTAAATTTAGCCCTCTCACATTTTAACAATTGTGGCCTCGGTGCTATTTCTGGTGTTTTCTCCAGGGCAGTGTGCAAATACAAGTTCAAGGCCATTTGCTGTAGTTTCAACTCCACGCCTTCGGAGACCTTTGATAAGATTGTATTTTTAGGAAGGCATTTCGCGGCGCCCGGTGGTTTGCTGGGTGCTGACGCCCATTTATCTTTTTAAAGGACAGTTTAGAAACTGCTGTTCTCAGAGAACAGCGGGGAAGGGCCGAGTGTCATCTTCTGTTCTTGGCTTTTGTAAATAACAACAGCTAATGAGGTCAGAAGTATTTATTTCGCATCGGGGTTTTTTTCCTGCAGACAGATATGATTTATGAGAAACAAATATAGGTTAGTAGATTGTATTTTTGTCTGGATAACCTAGTTTTATTAGTGTGAGGATATATGAATATGTGAAGTAGCCAGACATTCAGTTTCTTCTTAGACTCCTATGCTGTGTAATTACGTGGGAATAGATGTATATAATAGCGTGCCTGTGAGCATTTTTTTCCTTAACGTAATATTTAAATAAAGTGGAGGATTTGGGGGCTGAGGGAGTGGGGACCAACCGTACAGATTCATCTCTAGAACAGATTCTGTTACCCCAAATGGTTGCGGTCGTTCTGCAAGACGCTGCTGGCGTCAGACCCGGACCTACTTGGCGAGCCCGGGTGGGAGACCCGGGGGGGGCGGGGGTGCCGCGCGCGCCACTTCCGACCGCGACCTCAGGGGCGCGTGCCCCGCCCGGTGTGCGCCCCTCCGC
>NW_004955515.1:899466-919272 GCF_000276665.1 Chinchilla lanigera
GGGTCCTGGCGCCGCCGAGGCCCCGCTGCGCCGCCCACCCCGCGGAGGCGCGTCTTGGTGAGCCGAGCCTGGCTGCGGGAGGGGACGCGCAAGTGCGCCCCGGCCGTAGGGGACCCCAGGGCGGGCCCACGCCTCCGCAGGCCTCGCATCCGAAGCCAAAGGCACCTTTGTTCAGGAGTCTGCTGCATTTCCGAGTCCAGCTTCTCCGCGCGTGGAGGGGAGATCCCCCTAGTGTCCGCTGCGCCGGCCGGGCCTCAGCGCAGGGAGGGATGGAGAGGACCGCCCTGCTCCAGCGGGCCAGCTGAGCCTGTGTTGCAAGTTTAATTTTTAAAATCTTCATGCTAAGGGAACACTGGTCTACCAAGTTCAGAACAAAATAAAATCACAACCCCACCAGACACTCGTGTCTCACCCTAGAAGTGCAGCGCAAGGTTCTCCTCTTGGCTTGAAGACTTCCAGACCGGCTCGCGCGGAGGATTTACAGTGGGTTCTTGGAGAACACGCGACCTGCTCTTTATTGAAAACAAACCCAAGACCTGGCTTCCACGGGGTCCAGTGGACACCCCGTCCCCAGTCAGTGTCCCCATGCAGCGGCTGCAGTCCCTTAGACCTGCTAGATGCTGTCCCTTTCAACCAGCCTTCTGGGCAAACCGAGGAAATAAAATCCGTGGAGGGCCTGGGGCGGTTGTGAAGCCTCGGGGCTGACCAGGACCAGGACTCTGGATGAGTCAAAGTGCCCTCCTGTTGCCGCACCAGGGTTTCTAGGCTTTCATACTGAGGGCTGATGTTGGTGGTAGGCCTGTGAAGATCTGTTTGGGGGTGACTTCTTGTTACAGTGGAGGAGTTGCTTCTCTTCTGAAAACCAGCGTTGATTTCAGGTAGAAGGGAATTCCTCATGGGATCAGAGGCCCTCAAATGCCCCCGTCCCAGTGTTGATGTTTTGGGAAACTTTGAAGAACCAGAAAAAGGAGTTGCTGATGGTAGAACCAGCCTGGCCCTGTCCAGTTAGTTCTCTGGAACTTACTATGACCTGTGTCCTTGGCCCTGAGTGCTCTCTCTGCTTCTAAAATGAGGCGGAGGTCAGCAGGGGCAGGTTATGGGGTGCTCGGCTTTGTGTGGTTGAAAACTACAGCCAAGCCCTCTCGGACCGAGTTTTTAATTCACCTATGATTAAATTTTACCGGGTTCACACTGAACTTGTAACACAGGGCACAGCTTCAGAAGGAATGGTGGAAGGCTAGAACTAATAGCCATCATTTCCTTCACACTGGCCACTCTTCAAGACAGGTCGACCAACACTGCAGGTGCTTAGGACAGGTGGAGGGCTGGCCTGTCCGCACTTTATACACAAGGAAATGGGAGGTGGGGGAATTGACTGACAGCCCAAGCCCCGAGCTGAAAAGATGGGGAGCTGCACTTGTCACCCCCACCTATTCCTCCCTTCAGTGAGTGTGAATGTCATTCCTTCCTTCTACTCCTTCCTTCACTATAGTTTTTGAAACAATTTCCTTTCTGTGTTAGAGCTTATCTTGGTTAAATGCAATTATAACATCACTGTGATGCAACACCCTGGAAATTAACACGCTTTGTGAGAGCCCTTTCACACGTTGAGCAACTCCTGACTCATCCTGCACGGGCTGTTCCAGTTGACCTTGCCCTGGTCAGTAGAAGCGATTCTGAAGTGCAGATGTGGCTGTGGCTTGGGGTGGAAAGGTGCAGTCATAATGCCTCAGCTTTGTTTTTACCCAAGTTAAAGATCACACATACTTCATTATTTCCATTGTAATTCAGATAGCGTTGATGCTGTTAAATGTTGAATATTTTTAATTTCTGTTGAGGAATGAGTGCACACTTGGGATTCAGTTCAAACATAACAGAAACAATGTCATTGAAATTTCCTATAATACTCATTTTGTTGTTTTTGTAAGGTATGCCTGTGTCTCACAGGGTTAACGCATTGTGTGGTATCCTGTTATTTTTCTAAATTATATTTGAGTTGATTTTTATCCAGATCAGACTTGTATGAGAATGTTGCAAGACAGTGACCTTTGATCACAGACATTACATAAGACTTTCTCAGTTTCAAAATGAACTTTTATTACTGCCACCCCCAATTATCTCTCATATTTCTTTGCAAATAACTTTCCTGTAGTTAAAGTTTTTTCATATGGTTTTAATTAGAGAGCGTAAGCTTGTTTTTAAGTTTAGTAGGGATTTACTAGATGTTATTCATTAATAATCTGTGCTTTGAGGCCCCAGTTTCATTGGAATAGAATGATGTTTGTAAGCCTTTTAGTTATCAGAATATTGTCTTTTATTAACTTTCTGGGGATCTGAAACTGTAATTAAGTGGCCTTCAAATTAACCCTAAAAATAAACATTTTTTAATCCACTGTATTCATAAGACATTTAGTAAAATCACTGACATTTGTAATCATCTGCCGGCAGGGAAAGTTAACAAGAAATTAAAAAGCCACACTAGGGAGAATTGGGATGATTCTTCAGAACTTTCCCTGCCCACTCCTCCCCAAGCCCACACCATTTCCCCCCAGCATTGTACCATATTTCCTATAGCAAGCAGTTATTCATTATAGTCCTTCCCTCAAAAAAGTGATCGAGGCGTTGTTGGTGTCCTTTGAGATTTCTGATTAGTTGCTAGGCTGGTTAGTTATCTTTTCAGATACTTCAAGAATAGTAAAGATCCCCATTTCGAAGTTTCTGTAGAATTTAAAAAGTACATTACTATTCCACCTCCCCACTGCCCATTACTCTCCTCTGTAGTGACTGCTGTCTCTCTTTCAAGACATGAAGTTGTTTTTGTTTTGCGGTACTGGGAACTGAACCCAGGGCCTTCACACCAAACTACACAGCCTTTTTATTTTTATTTTGAGACAGTCTTGCTAAATTGCCTAGGCAGTCCTCTCTGCCTCAGCCTCGCGGAATGCTGGAATTACCTGCGTGTGCTACCACACCCAACTGATTAATTGTCTCTGTGCACTAGTGTGCATATGCTGCTTCTATGCGGCTTTCAGAATTAACTTTATTGTGCATTAGGTTATAAACACCAGACTCCCATAAAGACTCAAACTGCTCTTTTTCATATGGCAGTTACTGAATTGCGTCAGTGCTACGATACAATGTAATGTTATTTTTATTAACTTTAAATATAAATTTCAAGTAGGCCTTTGTTGAATGTGAAATATTTTCATTTATGGTAAATCCAATCAGGTTCTGAAACGTTTATTTACGGATGATCCCAAATGAAAAAAAAAAAAAAAATAGGTCACTGTTTTGCTGTGGTGGAAGACATACTGGCAAAGTGTGAGTGTGTGTGTGTGTGTGTGTGTGTGTGTGTGTGTACATGCACTCCTTGTCCTGGTGCTGTGCATCTAATTTGAGGTTTAGTTTCTTGCTTGAGACAGAATGATATTATCAGTGTGCAGCCCAGGCACCTAGAGAAGTTTAGTGTAGTTTTTTCAATCTGAAGAGCCTTTTCCTTTGAAGTGAAATTAGAAAATCCCCTTGCAACTTTGGTGTTTCTGACTAAAGTTTTGCATCCCTCATCTTCCCATGGTTGTACATGTGAGTTCTTTTATTTTGCTTTTAAACACTAGATTGCTTTATTACCCATGAAAAGAAATAAAGCGTTTCATTGATGAAACATCCTGGATTTTACCCACAGTAAAAAAAAAAAAAGAAAAAAGTATAGTCTAACATTTTGCTCGTATTGTTAGTTTAATAGTATAAAGAGCTGTGAAATTGACAGATTAATTTTTTTCTTGAAAATGGCACTTACCTGCAAAACAAGCAGCTGCCTTCTTAGTGGAGAGATAGATGATATATAGTTTAGCATAGCGTAGGTTTACCATAAGAACAATTTTTTTTTTCTGTCATGGTATTTATGTTAACATCTGAGAAAGTTAATAGTACACTAAGAGAATACAGAATAATGAGACATATTTCTGTATAAATCTTTGCAAACCATTAAGTATATCAAATATGCACTGTATATTGACAATATTAAGATCAAAATGTATAATAGAAGCAGTTGCAACAACACATAGCCTTTAGGAGATAATTACTCACAATATGTCTAATAGTGGACTACAAGATCTAAAATATTGGTAAGATTTTAGATGCTTGAAACAAATTTATTCTTTTTTGTTTGGGAAAAAGAGTGAACTGTCCCACATTATTTCTGTGAGACATTGGTTAGGGAAGAAAGACGGTATGGTTTTTATCATGCTAAGTAACTCTTCAAGGATAAATTTGATTTAGAGTTTAGATTGTAAGGTTGTTTTTATTTGGAGAAATTTCTAAACCAGGTCTTTTCATTACAAACAGTGTTTAGGGCATCCGACTTCATAACCTTAGCAGCTGTAGCAGCAGCGTGTGTGTCAGGAAAGGCATCCGGCAGTGGCGGCATTGTCATGGTAGCGTGGGGAAGTGTCAGCTATATGGACTATTCTCTCACAGCTTTCCTTTCATTCGTGTTCTTCTTTAGAAGAAGTTGTATCCCCTAATAGGTGTAATGAAGTTAATCATGCCAAATACCCAAACGTCATAGAATTGGCATTTAGTGTCAGTTATTCACCAAAGAAGAAACATAAGCAATGACTAATCTACCACAGCATTAAATGTTGATTTGAAAAGATGACGCACAGATGAAGTAATTGTTAAATTAATCGTAAAGGAAAATACTTGGATTTGAAATAAAGTCATTAGGTTAGCATAAACACTGATGTTTTTAGAAGGCATTGTAAAGGGTCTTTGCTTCAGCCTTCATGTAGGTTTATTGTTAAGGGATATAAACACAGTCTAAGCCTATAAACACAGTCCAAGCCAGTCCTCCTGTGGACTGCAGTGTGACCACACACTGGTCACTAAGTCTCTCTTCTATGGATAGGGCCAGGCGACAACACCACCACTACCCTTGCTGAAAGTGGATGCACATTTTGGTTTTGTGTAGAAAAGAAGTCACAGGTGACAATGTCCACTGCTGTGTTTCTTTTTCCATATTTTGACATAAATAGGACTTAAGAGATTCCATAGAGATGCAAAAATAAAATTTTCTTGGTTCATTAAGTACCAGCTTCCTCTGAGGAAGGTGGAAGACACCTCTAGGTGCTACCTTTGCTGGCTTAGGACAACATCTGCAGTTAGGGCAGGATCTAACATGTCCTGATGATGGTGCATATGTGACTCAGAAATGAGGGTGACTGGCAAGGACCGGGTGTCTCCGAGACCATAAGATGGGTAATGAAGTTGGAGTCCAGGCTGGGCTGGGATCTCAGCTTTGCCGTTTAATGAGCAGTGTGACACCAGACAGGTGGCATCACCTCTTTGAACCGTAGCTTTCTCATCTGAAAGTAGTTGTTGTGAAAGTCAGTGAAATAAAGCAGCTTAGCCACCCCCTCGTGCCTGTTGCATAGTAAGTACATAGCACCAGCTGTGGGTATTTTTGTTGCTACCACTGTACCAAAAAACCCCAGGAGTATTGGGAGTGACCTGCCCATCCTCAGGTTCTGTGCCAAGGCAGTCCCGGGCCTGTGCCTTGGCTCTAGCTCAGCACCCAGTATAACAAGGTGCTGCATAGGTCTTGTATAAATCCAGTATGATGAAAGAAACCTCACTAATAAATCGAACACTTCTTATAGGATTCACACAGAATGTTAAAAAGAAGGGATCCAAAAAGTTTTGTAGTTATCAAGTGCTGTTTTTAAGATGGGTGGGCGATCATGAATCCAGTGTTGAGCACCTAATTCCTTCATTTTGTGGCTAGAATACAAATATGATATCAGCCCAGGAGCCCTTCACAGGAGCATAAAGGAAAATGCTTAGGAAGATGCACAGCATCCAAAATCAGAGCCTCTCCGTTACTCAAAATGCTGATAAACTCAACTTCTGCAAGATTATTTGATAAACAGTGCTACAGAAAATACCCTAAGATGGTTGTAGTGATTTGCCAGTGGAGCTACAGAGGCAGTGAGATGTACAACTTCATAGAAATGGGCAGTGAGCTGCAAGTAGGGAGAAAATGAAAAAGAGTGAGCCTTTTGGTAAAGCTTTGTGTGTTTTCTTTTGGAGTTGTGTGTTTTGCAGTACTGGGGATTGAACCCAGGGAGACTGATCCCAGCATATTGTTGTTGTTGTTGTTATTATTATTATTATTACTATTACTATTTTGAGAGTCTCACTTAGTTGCCTAGCTAACCTTAAACTTGAGATCCCACTGTCTCAGCCTCCCAAGTAGCTGGAAGGAATTATAGGCTGTGGAGGTTTAATGTACCAAAATTGTAGAAATGAAAAATGTAATGTACAGTATTGAATACATGGAAGAAAAAGGTTAAGGAAATTTTAAGGTGAAGTTATTATTTTAGTCATTGTTATGTTAGTTAAATTAAAGTGGGATTATTTCCCTCTATGGCATGGTGACAGCTGCCAGCCCCCACCTGCACATTTATACCTGTATATTGTGTACACCTATGGGCCAGGAAGGTGAAAAGATGTCAGCTCACTCTCACTCTATGTGAAGAGAAATCACGAAAAGTTTAGAAGACTAACCAAGACAGAATGGTGGAGTATGTTAATGATGTATGATTTAAAAAAAAGAAGAAGAAGAAACAAGAAAATGCATGGAAGAGATAGACTTTTTCTCAAGTGGAAAAAATACTCAGAATAGTAATATCCAGGGGATACCATATGATATTTAACAACTAGAAGTTTTAAAAAAGTGTACCAGCCAGACAGAGTAGCACATGCCTGTAATCCCAGCACACTGGGATGCTGAGGCAGGAGGATCCTGAATTTGAGCCCAGCTTGGTCAATTTAGAGACTTAGCAAGACCCCTTTTCAAAACTAAAATATAGCTGGGCTGTATTTCAAAGTGGAGGTCCTGGGTTTGTTTCTCAGATCTAGAAAGAAAAGCGCCTTGTGAAAGGTCAAGGTCATCATCCTTCCTGAACTGGAATTGTTTACTCTTTGCTTTGGTTGATTTCACTTGAGGGGTGAAGACCTAATTCTGAATCATAGAATACAAACTTCCACAGGAGGAATGACTCTGTTCAATATGGAGAGAAAAATGGGCTTTGTGTTTGAAGACAGAATCTAAGAGGCAGTGATAAGGAGAGAGGTGTTGTCCTAAGTGATCAATACAGAGTTTCCATTTGTGTGACACCACTGCAACTGTGACGCACTCCTTGCCCTCGTTGCCCGTAAAAGTGTCATTATCAGAAAACAAACAGAAACTTGGAATTAATGGTCACATATTTCTCTGAGCTGTGACCAACAATTGCCGGGAGCATATTGGCTCAGTTAACAGACAAAACCTGACAAGAAGCCCCTTCTTCATTCTCATCTTGGAATTATTACACCGTGTCTTCTACTGTACTGGAAAAGGTAAAAAGAGACTGTCGGGCTTTTCCAGTGGATAAAATTAAACGTCATTAATCATTATGAAACTATGCATAAGACAAAAGTAGTGACGTCAAACAGTCATTAAATCTTTTTAATATGGCAGTATAGAGTGCCAGTGCGTACAGAGAGTCCTAGTGAAGAGTTGGCTGTTCACGTCTACTTTGTGAAAGGTATTACCAACTGGAAAATTAATTGGGCAGAGAGTCAGGGTCTAGAGGCAGACCCAAAACTACCACGAAAGGAGTGTTGCTGACCCCTAACATGGATTTATTATCATATGTCAGAGCAATGTCAGGGGCCCGGAAGCTCAGCTCGGTGGTAGAGCATGTGTGAGGTCCTGGGTTTGGTCCCCAGCACCAAAGTTTAAAAAAAAAAGGCAAATGTCACACCAAACGCACATTATAAATATTTCACTCGTGGGAGAAGAAACTAGTTGATGATTCTGTTTTTGAGTTCTTGTATTTTATTTTAAACTAATTAGTAAAACTGAAAGAAGTATTTTTCCACAATTGCACTGTCTTGGTTTAAAGTAATTTTAAGTTTCAAGAGGAGACTCCACCAAAAAAAAGCCCTTTGAACAGTAACTGTTTATTTTAGTCCAAAGCTACTGTATAACTGAATCCTATTAGGACAGAATTTTCAAAACCCAGAAAAATACTTTGAAGGCTTCACTGTTTCCTTCTGATAAATCAATGTGAAGGGATCAGAAAAAGGGATATTGCTGATCTGCAAGCACAGTTGCTTCTGGGGTGCTGGCTGTGAAAGGGGCCTTTTCATCTGGCCGGGGTCATCACCAGGGAGTTTGTGGGGCCACCAGCTCCATACACTGTGTGTCCACGTGGAGATGAGGGGACAGCTCAGTTGTCCTTGTGGCTTTTAGTTCTCTGGACACAAAGTTTCAGCTCCTTTTGTGTTTTATTTTGTCTGTGATTGCAAAACTTGTTTATAGATGTTAGAGGACTTTACTTAGTGGAGTTCCTTTGAAGAGAAAGGCATGTTTGCTCAGCAGCCGTGTAAATGTTACCTGAAATTATTCAGAAGTGCCACAGTGTGTGAGTGTTATTTAGAAACTCACCAACCAGAGGCGACCTGTCGTTTCTTTCCGGTACTGGCCCACCTCCACAGACCACACTGACCAGCTCTTGTTAAACACCACTGTCCTCTACTCCCAGCTCGAAGATTCTTTTCTTTTGTTTTATTTAGTTTTTTCTTATTGTGCTAGAGCACACAACCCCCTACAGATAGAACCTTTAGGCTCTCCATAGAGAAGTTTGGGTACTTAGGTTCTTCCAAAGATTGCAGACTCTTGGAAAGAAAGAACTCTGTCCTGCTCATGCTTATATTCTCCAGGTGCTTAGCACACTTCCCTGTGTGTAATTGGCACCCAACATCTATCCCAGTGAGTAACTGTTTCTTTTTGTATGTTGCAGATAACCAGAAGACCCTACTCTCTTCAATGAAAGGAGCCTGTCAGATTTATTGCAGAAAGTAGAACCAGGGAAGACTGTTGATGGGTTTTCAAAGCATTTGAGAATACCAGGAAAAGAACTTGCTCTCCTCCCCTGTGCATATACATAGAGTAAGGCTGCTTCTGATGCAGCTGAGAAAGATGCAGGCCATCAAGAAGGAGCAGGCGTCTCTCGACGCTCCCAGCAGCGCAGACAAGATGATGGTACTGGCTGCGACTTTGCCCGAGGTGCCTGAGGACCTGTCCACAGCCGAAGAGCTGCTTCTGGGTGAAGGAAACATAGGCAAAAACAAATCTTCTGCCTGCCGGAGGAAACGGGAATTCATTCCTGATGAGAAGAAGGATGCTATGTATTGGGAGAAGCGGCGGAAAAACAATGAAGCCGCAAAACGTTCTCGTGAGAAGCGCAGACTGAATGACCTGGTTTTAGAGAACAAACTAATTGCACTGGGAGAAGAAAATGCCACTTTAAAAGCTGAACTGCTTTCCCTGAAATTAAAGTTTGGTTTAATTAGCTCCACAGCATATGCTCAGGAGATTCAGAAACTCAGTAATTCCACAGCTGTGTACTTTCAGGACTACCAGCCGTCCAAGTCCACATCCGTGAGTACATTCGGGGATGAGCCGGAGCCGGCGCTGGTGGCAGGCAGCTGCATTTCCGTCATCAAACACTCCCCGCAGAGCTCCGTGTCTGATGCATCCGAGGCGTCCTCAGGGGAGCACACCCGGGAGAGCCCCTTGCAGGGCAGCTGCAGAAGTCCTGAGGGTAAGTTCCAAGTCATCAAGCAGGAGCCGGTGGAGCTGGAGACCTTCCCAAGGGAGCCCAGAGACGACCGGGGCTCCTACACAGCCTCTATCTACCAGAGCTACATGGGAAGCTCTTTTGCCGGCTACTCACACTCTCCCCCTCTCCTGCAAGTCAATAGATCCTCCAGCAACTCTCCAAGAACCTCTGAGACCGACGACGGGGTTGTGGGAAAGTCTTCTGATGGGGAAGACGAGCAGCAGGTGCCTAAGGGCCCTATCCACTCTCCCGTGGAGCTCAAACGCATGCACGCCACAGTGGTGAAAGTCCCCGAGGTGAACTCCTCTGCCTTGCCACACAAGCTCCGGATCAAAGCCAAAGCCATGCAGATCAAAGTAGAAGCTTTTGACAATGAGTTTGAGGCCACGCAAAAACTCTCCTCGCCTGTTGACATGACGTCTAAAAGACATTTTGAACTCGGAAACCATAACACTGCAACCGTGGTCCATTCTTCCCTCCCTCCTTTCTCAGTGCAGGTGACAAGCATTCAAGATTGGTCCCTCAAATCGGAACACTGGCATCCAAAAGACCTGAGCAGCAAGACTCAGAATGGTTTCAAGACTGGAGTGGTGGAGATTAAAGACGGTGGGCATAAAGTTTCCAACTCAGAGAACTTGTACTTGAAGCAAGGGATAGCAAACTTATCCACAGAGGTTGTCTCACTTAAGAGACTTATAGCCACACAACCAATCTCTGCTTCCGACTCTGGGTAGATGACTACTGAGTAAGAGCGGGCGTTGAGAAAGATGTCATTTGCAATAGATCAGTACGTTTTGTATTACTCTGAGTTCCCACTGGACCTGTGATGTCATTTCACTGTAATGTGCACGTCGTCTGTTCCATGTCTGTGTGCACAGATGATGCGATAGTTATGTCCTCACTTTGCCTTGTGTATAGTCAGATAGTCCATACAAAGGCTGTACATATTGAACATTATTTTTGTTGTCCTGTTATAAAGTGTGTAAGTTACCAGTTTCAATAAAGGATTGGTGACAGACACAGAACATCTACTCCATTGCACTTGATTTGATGGAAGAAGAATGGGCAATTTTAAGTTACCAAAGTAGATATTGAGGTATCTACATTTTATTTATGTGGGGTGGTTTCATTCCCTGAATAAAGGAAAACTGAAGTGTAAGTTCAGCAAATAATTTGTTTTTCCAGGCTATAAATAGTATTTTCGAGCAGTGTACTAAGTTACTGTCTGTTGTACAGTTTTCTGTAAAATTGTTTTCTCTGTATATATTTGTTTTTAAGTAGAAAAATGCAAGTTGTTTGGAACCGGCCCATCCTTAGTCATCCCCCTTTTAAGTATGACACATGGTTGTGGATAGTTGAGTCACTGACCCACTTAAGTGAAAGACTGTTTCGAAAGAGTGGATAAAACTGAGGATGGAGACATTTTTATATTATTATAAATCTTAACAGTTCTAGAATGTCATAGTCCAGGAAATTAAGCTAAATACTGTTTTCAGAGAAAACATCAGTTGTCACATACCTATATATACGTGTGTATATATATATATGTGTATATATATATATATATATACACACATATAAATATGTATATAAAGAGAATGAATATGAGTATCTACAAGAACTTCCTTTTTAAGGATTTGTTTACAGGCAAGGGATGTAGCACAGTAGTAGCGCATTTGCCTAGCATGCACAAGGCCCTGGGTTCAATCCCCAGCCCCACAAAATAAAACAATAAAAAATGGTTAATAAAAAGTACAAATAATAGCTCTTTATCTTCAGGCATTAGTTTAAAATTATAGGAGTCCAGAAAAAGCATCACCCCAGTGAACTGGGGATGAGAACAGCCCTGATCATGTGTTCAACCCGCTCCATTCCTGGTGTGGAGAAGGCAGCGTCACCACACACAGGTCAGGTGTGCCACTGGTAGCCACACATCCCTTGGGGAAGAGTAGAGGCTCAGTAGGTGACTTCTCCCCAAGCCCTGTTTCCACACTGGCCTTTTTTCTGCTCGAAGTGAGTCAAGGGCCTGTGAGCACAGAACAGGTGCTGATGTCTCAGCCGTCGCTCACCCTGCTTGGTGGCCCTTGGTAGGACAAGCTGGCTGCACCCTGCGGTAGTGTCCCGTCTGAGGGCTGCAGTCCCTCTGACTGCCCTCTTTAAACCAAACCCTGGGGGCTGGGGATTTAGCTCAGCGGCAAAGTGCCTGCCTGGCAAGCGCAAGGTCGTGAGTTCCGTTCCCGGTACCGGAGAAAAACCAAAAAAAAAAAAAAAAAACCAAACCCTGCCCTGCACTGCCCTTGCCCTCCTACACTTCCGTACTGTATGGCGCCTTGCATGACGGAGGGTGACTATAACACTCAGGACTCTCTCTTCCCTTTCACCATAGCAACTGCTTTTCTTGCCAAATTCCAGCTCCCTATACACAGAGCGTGGCCGAGCTTGCCTTTGGCCTCTCTTCAGTCTTTTTGTTGGGAACCCTGAAGCAGAATAATCTAAAAATGTAAAGCAAAGAAGGGGTAAAATCCTGAGTAGGAACCAGGACCCCAGGGACTTAGGCATTGAAGTAAAGTCAGGCTGCTACATTTAAAAAGCTAGGCTCTGGGGATGTAGCTCAGTGGGAAAGTGTTTGTCCAGGGTGTGCAAAGCCCTGGGTTCAGTGCTCAGCACTGAAAAACCAAAGCACTGAGGAGAAGAACTATTAATAAGCGAACTACCGTAAATCCCTAAGAACGTTCGAGTTGCAATCTTTCACAGATACGCACTGGCCAGGAATTACAAACATTCCTAGATGTGAGCAAATCGCAGAAGCAGCTCCTGTGTCTGTTGGACATTGTCACGGCTGTGCTGCTGGGTGCTTACTGCACAGTGCAGTAGAACAGTACAGTCAGGGACTTTGTGTGTGTGTGTGTGTGTGTGTTTGGCGTTTTTATGCTTTACATTGTACATTTGTATCAAAGGTGCATAAGAATTACTTTGTTGGACTTAGCAACAAAACAAATCCAACTCAGGAATGTTCTCCCAAAACAACTAGATCTTCATAAATTGGGACTTCCTGTGTTACAGAGGGAGAACAGGTCTAGTATCCTCCCTTGCTGTAGGTCAGTGACCACTCTGTGGAATGTGGCCTTTGTAAAGGCAGATGGGATCCTAACTCTCCTCTGTCCCTGGGGGCACACATGATGAGAGCCTCAATAGAAAACATCCCAAAGGAGAAGAGAGACTTCACAGCCATAAAATAGGAGAAAATATTAAGAAAACTATTTACATTTTCCATGAAAAGGATGAACCTTACATCCTGGGTACTGAAAGGAAGGCAAAGAGCAAGGATAATAGCAAGAAGGGAAAACCTTGAGTTATTTTAAGGTAACACTTTGTGGCTCTCAGAACAAAGCAGAAGAAAGTGCTTGCCTGAACCTAAACACCTCCACTATTTTTTTGTTTTTGTTTTAAAACGTGGTCTTGACATGTTGCCTAGGCTGGTCTCCAACTCTTGTGCTCAAATGATCCGTCTCAGCGTCTCAGTGCTGAGATGAGAACTCGCTGTGTGTCCCATGTTAATTGCTGAATATCAGCCATCACTGTGAATATCACCTGAGTGTTATGGTGTAGCTGTCTTCCTTAGTGTCATTTTGCCTTATTTCAGGGAGGTGGGTTTAAAATACTATATGAAAGTAAAAAGAACATCACAAACCAGCTGGGAGCCTAAGAAATAAAGCTACACAGTGACACTTCTGTCTTAAGACACCAGCTGAGCAATCCGTACCTCCTCTCCTTCCCACCCAGAGTAGCCCCAGGTCATAGAAAGCATGTTTAAAACCAAATCTAGGACCCTGCTCAAAAGTAAGATACTAACCTAAGAGCTCCAAAGGTCTTAATTTCCAGAAAGGTGAAATTTCAAAAAGGTGGCTCTCGGGTTGGCCTGGGGAGGGGAGAGGAAGCTGCAGGGAAGAACAGTGAACAGCCACTCCCAGAGGACCTGCCCAGTGCCCAGCACCAGGAACGGCCTGGTGTCTGTGCCTCTGACAGGAGAGCTAAAGAACAGGACTGGCTCCTGGGGGCCCACCCGGGGCTTTGCTTGCAGGGCTGTTGCAGCTTGCGGGCTGGCCCTGTGCTGGGATGGGGAAGACCAGCTGTATATAGCTCCATTGGGCCCCAGGAGGAGGCACGGGAGTCCCCAGCCTGTGAAGCAGGAGAAAGAAGCTGAAAAAGAACTATAGTGACGTTTCTCTGAGAACGAGCAAAACTGTCCTTGAAGCCTCCACTGCCTCTGCTAACTTGTTAGTTACATACCGACTTTATCTTCAGAACAGAAGTGCTCACCTGTGTGCAGGTCTTCCAGCTTTTGGCGGCTGTCCATACAGCTCTTCTGAAATCTAATCCATCATCAGTGGACACCTTTTAGCACACCACCATTGTTTTTAAAACCTTTTTTTAAAAAGTACTGTGTTAGATTATTTTTTAAAAAAAACTGGTAGCTATTAAGCTTGTTTTTGAAAACTAGAAATTACCCCTCAAAAATGAGATGGAGTTGTTTAAGAAATCTTATGACCACTGCAGTGATCCAGGCCCTTCCCCATCAGCCAGTTGCACCAGCAAAGTGTAAATGAGAGACACTCACCACAGATGTGGAATTACTGGGATACTCAAAATACCAGAGAAATAAGAAAATTCAAAATTATGGCTGTTTAGTCTTAGAAAAATGTGAACTAGAATGTCTGTGGGAAGGTCATTTAAAAATACAACTTGTTGAAAGATGAGTGGTATTTTCTACAGGGGGAATTTATCCTGATTGTAGTGAACACAAAGAATTATTTTGAGAACTATTGGAGAAAATTCTCAAGATACTGTGTGTATACTGTATCTACCCATTCCCCTGAACAAATGTAAATATTATGTATCACAAACACGCACCAATAAAATCGGGGAATAAAGAAGCACAAGGAGGATAGAAGAAATGTATATATATAAAGTATATTAGTGGGTCCCGCTAACATGTTAATTAGCTAACATGCTAATGTGCATGTTTCCATGCACATTATGATGGCTGAGCTGTGATGGTTACTTGAATGGATTAACACATGTCTAGATGCATGATGACACTGTTAGGGTGCATCTTGTCCCGGGGTCACCGTGGATGTTTTCACAGCTAACACAGATGCCAGGAGCTAGAGACAGGTGGGAAGGCTGGTCACTGGCAGTATTCTCAGAGATGCGTTATTTCTCTGGCTTTTCCTCTCACTTCTACAATGGGGTTTCTGCCTCGGAGCCAGCGTCATGCACTGAAACAGAAATATGAGCTGAAATAAATCTTTCCTCTGTTGGTTTTTCTCAGATATTTGGTCACAGCAATGAAAAGCTAGTGCACAAAATTTGTACCAAGGACAGAAAAAAACTAATGGAGATAAGACACGAGGCAGCAGATGAGCAGCCCAGGACAGAGGGCAGTGACTGCTGAGAAAGTCAGGGTGGCTGTAGCCATGGCGTCATCACCAAGGGACACCAGCATTCCTGAGTGTTGAGCATGGATATCATCACTGGCACACAAGCAGGAGCATCTGTCTCTACCAAAGCTCAGTATCCCAGATGGGTGTAACTGCTTTTTCCAATACCTGCCCACTGGAAAGGGAAACAGGTACTGTGGGGGAAGCAGTTGAATAAAGCCTAAAGCTCTGGAGATCATGAATAAGGCCTTTCTAAACCAGACATGGTGGCACACGCCTATCACCTCAGTTACTTGTGACAGGTCTTGCTAAATTGTCCAGGGTAAGCCTGAACTTGTGATCCTCCCACCTCAACCTGCCAGAGCTCTAGGATTACAGGTGTGCACGAGCGCGCCTTGCAGCACTTGAACTTTGAAAACCCATGCTTCTAAGACTTGAAGAACATCTTGTCTAGGTCTCATGCTAATTATTAGTGAAGGTGAATTACCACATGGATACTCAGTTCTGTGCCACATGCTGTGGTAGAGACATAAAAAGAGACAATGTCTGTATTTGAGGAGTTTTAAACTTGCTTGAGAAGGAAAGACCAAAGTATTAAAAGCAGCAATAGCTAATGGAGCACACTATCAGGAGATAAGATATGTAGAAAAGAATATACCATGGCGGGAAGTCAGAGAACCGAAGTATCGCCAGGGGCAGGGAACTAAAAGACATCAGTTTAAGAGGTGGAGCAGAGGGGAAGTATCACAACTGGATTGGCAGGGAGGAAGGACTGAGCAGGGGTACAGGCACCAAAAACTGTTTTGGTCAACAGCAGACCACACAAGTGATGGTCCTAGTGATGTTTTAGCCATCTTTGCCTGTGCAAAGATACCCTGCTATGGTCCCTCAATGCCAAAATCACCTGGCAGCACATTTCCCAGAACATGCCCCATCAGTAAGTGACTCATCCTGGGGAAAGGCAGTAAAAGTGTGCTGCCTCACTGAAGAAGAGTTTACCTGGAGAACTGGTAAGAAATCAAATTCAAAGATAAACATAGGCCTACTGGCCGTAGGCCCTTGAATTTCAAGCTTAAAAAATTTCCCTGATTGACAAATCCTGTAGCTGCAGCCGACAGGCTTAAAGGGGGCTGACAAAAGGCTGAATTCACACATGAGGGTCTGGAGAATGGGTGAGGGAACATCAGAGATTGAAGAAGGCTTGGGATGCATTCGAGAGAAAGAGTCATGAACAGCCTGAGTGTTAGTCAGTTGTCTTTATAATAACAGCCAGAGAGTACTAGGTAACTACTAAGAAAAATTTATTTTGCCTCACAGCTCAAGGTTGAGAGGCTGCCTCTGGGGATAGCCTTCTTGCAGGCAGAGTTATGAAGACAGAATTTTTCCTTGTCATTTTCCCAAAATAAATACAGTAGAACAGCTATGTACATAACATTTACATTATGTTAAGTGTTATAAGTAACAAAGGGGATTCAAAATTTACAGGAGGGTATGTACAGTTTAAAAGTAAATACCATGCCATTTTTAGAAGTCAGGCCTATAATCCCAGAACTCAGGAGGCTGAAGCAGGAGGATCCCTGTGAGTTCAAGGCCTGCCCTGGCTACATAACAAGACCCTGTCTCAACCAAAAAACATTACTGTGGCATTTTAGATAAGGAATTTGAGCACATGTGGATTGTGGTGTCCTGAGTGGTCACAGCCCATGTCCCATGGATGCCAAGGAATGACTGTACACACCTTTAAAATACACATGCAAGCTCTGACTTGCCCAAGTCCGTCAGCACTTTCAGAATGCTTCAAATCGAATGGGCTGAGCCTGGCTTACTGAAGAAAGTGGATTTTAATGAACCTTAACCTGTCCTTAGTCTTCTACAAAGTACAATAAATACCCCAGATTGCTCCTTTGGTTTGTAGTTGCTTTGATTTGTGTAGTGTGCTGCAAGTGGCACATAAGATCATATCTATATCACCACAGAACAACATGGGATAATATTTTGGGTAATTCAGATGAAAAGATTGTACTTTAATTTTTATATTGTAAATGAACATGTTTTTAGAAAATCATGACAATTGTCTGACTTCGCCACTTACTGTGAAGATGGAAATTAGGATGAAGATGTGCAAAACACAGAGAAAACTCATTTTCTCCAGGTAGGCAGAATCAAGAGCTATGTCATCTTCATGTCCACTGAGTTTGAAGGGAAATGTTCTACGATGGAGAAAAGTGAGACGTACCTGACAACAAGCCTTGGGTAAGCAGAACAAAATACGTGACTGCTGAAACCTGCTCTTTCTGTGTGTCAGTGCATCTTGTATCTGCCAGGTTCTCTTACACCCAAGTGCCCTAAATAGATACCAAAAATTGAACTCTGCTTTAAACACACAGTGATTTGTATTTTTATGAAAGGATAATAAAGGATAGACTAAAAGTGGATTATCTTTTTCTGAGTATGCTTTTATGAGAATGCAATTTGCAGAGTAAGCATATGCAATCATAGCACTAAGATGAATGCACTCAACATGACACTTGTGCACCCTCCTCCCTCTACACCATGACCCAGGAAGTAGGTAGGATGGGAGACCAGGCTGCTCCAGCAGTAGACCTGGGAGCTGCTCAAAAGAAGTATTCTGCCCAGACAGGGATATCATTCTCCCCAGGGAGCGCATGTGCTTGCACGAGGCAGCACAGAAGTGCTTCTCCACAGGAGATGTTTCTAGATCCCCAGGGATGCCTGAAACTGGATAGAATTGGACCCTAAGTCTTATATAATTCCTGCAAAACTAGCACAAATTTTTCTTTCACAATTACATAGATTTAGGGCTGAGAATTTAGCTTAGTGGCTCAGTGCCTGCCTGGCGAGTGTGAGGTCTTGAATTCCATTCCTGGTACCCCCTAAAAAACTCACACAATTTTATAGATTTATTCTTAAGAAATCTTAGTTACTTTTTTGTATGATTTTTGTCTTCTTACTAAGTAGGCAACTTTCAGCTTATCACTTAAAGGAAGCTCTTTACAGTTTCTCTTTGGCATATTTGAATTGCCAGTATCACTACTCTTATGCTTTTGGCAATTATTAAGTAAAATAAAGGCTACTTAAATGCAATTACTGAGACAGTACTTGCCTTGAGACAGCATTGAGACAGCTGATCTGACACTGAGAAGGCTACTAAGTGACTTAACAGGCAGGTAGCATATACAATGTGGAAACACTGGACAAAGATACAATTCACATCATGGGTGAGACAGAGTGGGAAGGTACAAGATTTCATCACACTGCTCAGAATGGCATGCAATTTAAAATTTAATAAGTTTTTTATTTCTGTAATTTTCTGTTTAATATTTCTAGGCCACTATGAAGTGTAACTAAAAACTCGAGAAACTGTAGTAAGGGGACTACTGTGTGGGACTTGACTTTTAGAGGATGCTGCCAACATTAACTGTATTTGAGGGTACCTTCCTGTGTCCAGTGATGACCCTTGGCAGAATTCAGCCAGAAAACAGGAAGTCACTTGCTCAAGCTCACAAAGCTGTGACTGGGAGCCAGGATAGGCTCACAAGAGCCATGCTCCTAATTTCTATGCACCGTGGCCTTGTGTCTGAACTGGTGGTCCTTTTAAGACAAAGACAGGGAGAGAGGAAAGTACAGTAAATATTTCACCTGCTCACTTTAGGCCATAACTACCAGTGTCTGAGGATGGCTGCCATAGTCCTTTACTGCAGGGTCTGCACATCTGCAGAATGAGCTCCCAAAGCCTATGCTGAATCATATTGCCTATCATTTATTTTTCTTCTACATTTAAACATTTTACTAGACTCCCTTTTTTACCAGTAACATCAGCCAAACTATTTTTCTTGGAATTTAAGACTCTCAGCATTTTAGTTGCTGCTAACCTTCCCACCCTCATCTCCTCTCACCTGTGAACTCCAAAGTGTGGGTCATAACAATCCTGGACAACAGTGTTGGTTTAATGGTTCCTATCCACTTTCCAAATGAAGGAAGAGGCTACGTACTGTACAGTAAATCCACTTGCAGGCATGTAATGTGTTTCCATACACCATGTGAAATCTACATTTTATTGTACATGTTGGTCGAAGTAGTGAAAGCCACCACCTCATACTACTGTCACGTGTCCTCCAGGGAGTCCTGGAGGCCAGGAAGAGCCTACCTCTTGAAAGGAAATTGGGCAGTGGAGAGGACTTGGGGCCCATCCCCTTAATTGGGTTACCACTTCCTTTTCCCATTATTGGGCTCTTGGCTGAGAAAGGGGTGCTGCTCCTCCCTACACTGTGCAGATGTTTTCCTCATACCCCTCTGGCCTTTCTACACCACCTGCCCTGGCATCTACCAAGAGTATCTGTGACATCTGTGTGTCTTTTCTCCAGCTAAAACAGGACACTGCCATCCCAGCAACATTAGGGAAAACATGTGCTGAGGCAAGAACACTGGGACTAAGTTTTTTGAGATGATTGCTCTATAGGTAAAATAATGTCATACACTACTGGTGTTGGTGATCTCTCCATCTAAAATTAACTCTTTCAAATAAATAAAATTGATAAACCCCTAGCCAACCTTCTCCAGAAAAGAAAGGAAAAAACTCAAATTCATGCAATAAGGAATGAAAAGGATGAAATTACCACAGATTCCACAGAAATTCAGAAGATCATTAATACCTACTTTGAAAATCTTTACTCCCA
>NW_004955515.1:921821-925294 GCF_000276665.1 Chinchilla lanigera
TGTCAGTGAGGCATTGGTTGATTAGCTTTGTATGTCTATATGTGTTTTCATGAGAAACTACATTGGAGATATAAATATGTAATACAATAAGCATTGTTAATTCCCTACCACTCTGTTTGTAACTCTGTAATGTCTGTACTGATCCTATGCTATTTTGTAAAATGTTGTCAGTCTGTTAGTATTTTCCTCCTGTAATTTCTAAAATAAAAAAATACAATAAAAAATTAAAAAATAAAAAAAAAATTAACTCTTTCAAATTGTACCTCTTAAAGTAAGGTGACCAAGCTCTGGAAGTGCAAAACAAAAATGCCTTTGTATTTTAGAGCAGAAATTTTCAGGTTTTGTTTGACATCTATCCCATAGTCCTGTTAAAAAAGAAACAAGCTCATCTACCTACCCATCTATCCTTCCATTCATTATCTGTCATCTATTTATCTACCTACCTACCTATCTGTCCATCGCCATCCTCTATCCATTTTATAGCTGTTACCTATTTATTCATGTTGCCATATATTCATCTCTGTCTGCCATCTCGATCTATCATCTATCTAATGAGAGAAAAGAGGCAGATAGGTGCTACAGTCAGTTAAGCAGTAAACATTGTACTCCCTGCATCACAGAGGTTGTGTGCAAGTATCCTGAGCTTCTTCCTGGACCCTAACACAGAGGTTGTGTGCAAGTATCCTGAGCTTCTTCCTGGACCCTAACAGAATTCTGTGTGAAAGGTCCCAGAAGGGGGAGATAATACAAATTCATATACTTGATCAACTTAATTGGGAGATTTTTTTTTAAAGATGTATTTTAGCATCTCACCTCTGAGCTCTTAGGTGTTTCTGAATGTTAATTCACGTCTATTTTCCTCTCATTTCTTCTCACCTACGTGGATCATGCTAGATAATACAGCATTACAGATATTTTCTAGTTTTCAATTATTTCTGACACCTGTACTACAGTTTGAAATTGAGACTGTATTTGTTTCAGAAGGGACCTGATTACCTGAAAGGGGGCAGGCAAGTCGCAGGCCCGGCTAGCTTTCTTCCACACTGAGTGAAGTTAACAAGGCAATGGGGGATTAAATTTACTCAAGGTACTGAAAACCCGTCATAGAATGTAAGGCTGAAGAATATAAGACCCCTTTAAAAGTTGCAAATCATTTCAAGGTTGGCATTCAAATGAGCTTCAGGGAGTTAGTCCCCTGTTGGGCTCCTTCTGGCGGGAGAACAGCCAGCTGTGAGGACCTCGGGAACACAGGGCCGCTCCCACCAGGGGTTCTCTCGCATGCGCAGTGCTGAGTTCTTTCTGTGCCGCGTCTCTGAATTAAACCTTTCAGGAATTCCCCTTTACCTCTGATCTTAGAGCTTCTTGACAACCACAACTGACCCCAAGTCATTCTGTCTTGCAATTTTCTACCTTGGGTTCCAGCAGCCTTCGCAGTGTTTGTAAGATACTGAATTCATAAGTTGCTATTTCTCTCTGTGTCTTAGGATTTGATGTAATAAATATATTAATTATTGTAGATAACAATTTTTGAACTTCTCTTCCTCTTTTATAAATGTTTGCAAATGAATCCTTGTTAAGACATGAGCGAACGTATACTGATTTATTGTTTTTTTTTATAAAATGAGAACATCTTGTCTGGCTTTGCATCTATAATGGTAACAGAAGCTTCGAGAACATCTGTTTAGCTATTAATTTCTAGTAAGCCTGGCATGGAACAAGCTGTTCTCCATGTATGGATTCAGTCATTCCTCAAGTCTCTGAGAAAAGATGGCATCAAACCAACTGCTGCTTCTATTTACATTATTTTGAAGTCATTTACTTTTTTGCTATAGAGATTCTGTTGTTAAGACATATTTTTTACTTGAAAGAATTTTTCTAAAATTCCATCTCAGTACTAAAGCAGGAAGAGAGACACACAATAAATTCAAAGAATGCATATGCTTCGAAGCTTTGAGGTATTGTTGCCAGTTGAGGAATTCCTGCAATGAGTCAGAGGCCCAGCGAACTAAGTTAAAGTAATCTTTTATAACCCACAGGATATATCTCAGCAGAACTTTTATTGTAAGATTAAACGCAATTGCAAGTCATTGACAACAAATTTTACGTGCCTTTTTAAATAGCCACATACACATACACACACACACACACCGCTTTTCTTTTTCCGCTTAAATAACAGAATTTATTCTCTCACAGTTCTGGATGTTAGGAAGTCCAAGATCAAAATGTAGGCACATTCAGTTTTTGATGAGGACTCATTTCCTGGCTTGCTGATGTCCTCTTTCTGGCTCTAGTTTAACTTCTTAAAATGCAATATGATCAAGCCAATCTTCTGGTTTCTAACGAGATAGATTAAGCCCTGCTACTCAAAATATGAGCAGGCTTTAGAGGGCAGGACCTGGCACAGAAGCTGCTAAAAACCCAGAATTTCAGGCCCCACCAAGAATTAGAATCTGCATTTTCACAAGGTCACCAGAGGTGATTCATATGTGCTCATTAAAACTTGAGGAATATGATCTACAGGCAAGGCCCCCAAAATCTGTCTTTGTAGAATCTCCTGAGAGATGAGCACACATTTGTTGCTGGATATTATCTACCAAATGGATGTGCTGTATTTGGGAATAAGCACCATCTGAGACAGGTACTGTGAAATATTCCATTTGATAAAGTCAGGATGGTCATTAGCACGGCTGATGGCTCAAGAGACCACTTGTCATGAGACTTTGGAGTAGTGGTTTAACTATGTGCCTCAGTTTCTTTATTTGTAAGCAATAATATTCGATTTATCTCCCTGCCCTGGATTATCTTGAGGGTAAAAAGCAAAGACCTATGAAACAACTTTTTAATAATTAAAAGCTAAGACATGAAACAAGTGGTTAACATGAGTACAAGGCAGTGATTTTTGTTTTGAAGCCTCTGGAATGAAGACATACTGTAGATGAGAATTAGGCGGCTTACTCATTTGCTGGGGTTGGTGTGACACAGTCCTGGAGACTTTGTGGCTTAAACAACGTAAATTCATTTTCTCACAGTTTGGAGGCTGAAGAGTCATGATTGAGCTGTTAGCAGGGCTGGTTTCTCCTGAGGCCTCACTTTCCATTACAGACGTCATCTCCTTCCTGCGTCTTCCCATGCCTGCCCCTCTGTGTCCTAATCTCTTCTTCCTACAAAGACACCAGTCATGTTGGATTTGAGCCCATCCTAATGACCTCATTTTGACTGAATTACCACTTGAAAGACTATCTCCAAATATAGTCACATTCTGAACTGCGGGGAGTTAGGACTTCAACTTAGGAATTCTGGAGAAGCCCATGATGCAGCCCATAACACTGACTTGTTTAACTTCACATAAGTATCTGATGAACTTTCAGTGAAGCTAGCACACTACAGCCATGCTCCATCCATGCTGCAAATCCAGGCAGGGCCAGGGATATAGCTCAGCGGAAAGTGCCTGCGTGGCAGGTGCAAGGTCCTGA
>NW_004955515.1:925394-942873 GCF_000276665.1 Chinchilla lanigera
ATATATATATATATATATATAAAGTTGCTCAAAGGAAGGAACTGGGATGAGGGAAAAGAGAAAAAGAAAGAAGGAGGGGAAAAAATATATACATGTGTATAGAAGGATAGCTGGGATAACGGTACTGCTGATGTCTAATGGTTTATTGAAAGGAACAGTTAATCCCTAATTTGTTTTCTTTTTGACCAGTTTTGCACATTTATATCTGGTAATCTGAACAATTAAATTGAAGACAACAATGTGCAATATCACAACCATTGGTGAATTCCTACCATCTTGGCTAGTGAAACTCTGTATCATTTCTATTGTGGTTTTTGTTTGTTTGTTTGTTTTTATTTTTTTATTCTTAATGGTTTGATCAATCTTGCATTCTTACATCTGGTAATCTGAGCAACTTTGTTGAAGATAACAATATGTCATATAACAACCACTGTTAATTCCTATCATTTTGTTCTGAAACCCTGTATCATTTTTATTGTTTTTGCTTTGTTTTGTTTTTGTCTGTGTTGTTGGTGTTTTGCTATTGTTCTTTCTTTTATTATTCTCTTTAAAATAAAAAAAATCCAGGCAGGTTCCAGGGCTCCCAACTTTTCCAGCAGTGGGTCATTTCAGAAGTGCAAGCACCATTACATTCACAACAGCGAATAGAGACAGTTCATATATGGTGGTGGCACTTGACTCAAACTCTACTCAACTAGATAAAGAGACTTTTCAATATTTTAAAAGTTATAAAAATGTAACAGAAATACAGTATGGAAATACAGAAGGGAAATTTTAAGAGTTCCTTTTCCTCACAGCTGATTCTCCAAAGAGGACCAATGTTGAACACTTTGAGGTGTATTTTTCTATATTGAAAATGTTTATCTGTGCAAACCTATGGTAAAATATGCACATACAGAGACTCCATGTGCAGGCATTTTCATAGCCATTTAACGCTGATCAGTGGATAATGGAGGACAACTATCAGGCATAAGGCAATACCAATAAGTAGATAGGGCTATATATATAGATATGATTATCTCTTATTGGTTCTATTTCTCTAAAGAACTCTAATACAAGTTGTGATCAAAATATATGGTGAATGCTTAAATGTTAAAAATTCATTACAGGAAAAAACACATTGCCATTAACTCCCTCTCATAATATTCCCCCTTACTTCAAACGTATTTATCCCATCATTCTTGGCACTTGCAGAAGCAGTTGTGGAGTCCTCCCTCACTCCTGTGAATGTGGCTGCTGAGTGCCATCCATTGGAACGACAGGCTCATAAAAATATTACTGCATGTCCCCATGCCTCTTATTTACCAAATTTGGTACTGTATGACTTCTGGCTCTTCCCAAAATCAATTGACCATGAAGGATAAGTAGATTGAATCAATTCAGGACATTGAAGTAGTCACAATAATGCAACTAGAGATACTCACAAAAGAGGACTTGCAGAACCGCCTTAGAAAATGGCAAGAATGATAGAATAGGCAGGTTCAAAGCAAGGGGGAATATCTTGAGGGAGGTTAATGGCAATGTGTCTTTTACTGTAACAAATGTTTTTTAGATCTAAACATTCACTGTAATAAATCGATCGTGTCTTGTACAACCACCAAGCAGACATTTCCAAACTTCTGTCATTATCTTAGCATAGAGGTGAAAACATGAGGAGATGCTCACTATCCCTGGACTCCAGGAACCAGAGGTGGAGATGTGGCCTGATCCACCTGAGGTAAGGAAAGGAAGTTGGCTGTGACTTCTGATCCCACCAACCCCTTCCCTGTTAAGGGTAAAGTCGCTCAAGGTGACCATGCTCAGCAAAAGGGCCAAGAAAGCCACTCTGACACCTTAAACTAAAAACTGTTCAGGCATTGGACTGCATTGAGGTTAGGAACTTCTAGTCCTCCAAATGCATCAGTAAGTGAGAAGATCTCTACTTGTGCCTGTAACCTAAAAGGGAGTTGTAATTAGAATATATTAAAAACTCATAAATCCATTGAAAAAGGACAGACTTCACAAAAGATATCTATTTGGATACATGAAAAATTCTCAATATTCTTACTTATCAGAGAAATGCTAATGAAAACCATGAGATCCATTATACACAGACCAGTATAGCTAAAATTTAAATACTGAAAATAGCAAGCATTGTTAGGTGAAACATTCGTACATCAGTGGTAGGAACATAAATTGGTACAATCACTTTAAAAATGGTCAGATACTACTAAAGATGACTGCATACAAGCCTTGTGGCTCAACACTTGTACTCCTTTGTACATACCCAATAGAAAAAAGACATGTGCACACAACACCTGTACCTAAAGGTTGATAACAACAGTATTCATAATAATTAAGGACTGGAAGTAACCCAAATCCATCACTGGTGTTATGGCTAACCAAATATTGGTGCAGTCATACTATAATGTATTATACTGCAAAATACGAGCATATGAAGATACACAAACAACCTGGGTGAATCTTACAAATGCAAAACTGTGCAAAAACAAAAGATGGTAAAAGAATACATATGGTAAAGTTCCTTTCAAATAAGGTCTTTCTAAGGGCACACTAATCTAAGCTGTAGGAAGTCAGGAAGCCGGGGCAGTAGCTCAGTGCACAAGGCTCTGGGTTTGATCCCCAAAACCACAGGGCGAAAGTCAGAAACATGGCTGCCTTGGGGAGGAGAGAGTTGTCTCAGTCGGCAGGAGAGGCCAGGAAGGCCAGAAAGGCCTCTGGGATGGACTGAGTGGATTCATTGTGCCAAATCACTGAGCTGTGCATTTCCCATTCTGCACTTCACTGGGCTTGTGTTACACTTCAGCAAGCAAAGTTTATTAATAACTATAGTGCACTCAGTATGGAGGAGGGAATGTTTGTGTCCCTGACAAACCATGTGAACTTTATCCTGTGAGAAACCAGGGACTGCTGGCACTATTTGAAGTGAGGAGCGATGTGACCAGCCCACACTACAGGTAGAATGCACTGGAGGTGGGGGAAGGGGAAGGGGCTGTTGGAGAAGAGCTGTCAAGGGCTGCAGTGGGAGGACAGGAAAAGAGAAAGACAGCTCTGCCCCAAACGACTACCTCGGGAGCTGGGCGCATCTAGAGTAATGCTGTGAGGGTCTCCTTGGGAGCGGTGAGACCCAGGGTCAAACCCGGACGTGTGTGCCCCTGGATGAGGCCCAGCCCCAGCCTTGTGATGCATCTCAGGGAGCACTGATGCCGAGTGCAGTACACAGCCTGTAATCCCAGCTGCTCTGGAAGCTGCATCAGGAAGATCATGAGTCTAGCCTCAGCTTGGGAAAGTTAGCAAGACTGTGTCTCAAATGTAAAAATTTTAAAAGGGCTGCGGACATAGCTTAGTGCTCCAGTATCACGCCCCCCCCCCAAAATCACTATATATTAAAATGAAAGACTAAGAAGAGCTGAGAAGAGAATTATGTTTTCTAGGATGAGAATTTCCAGGATCAATGTGGAGTCGCTTGTGTTAAGCCCAAAAAAAGATAAACTGGAAGGTAACATAGAAGGAGCTCTCACGCATATGTACCTGGTTCCAAGAATTATCACAGAAGACTGTACCAGAACCACAGCCTCATGTATCTCAGCATGGCTGGACCATGAGTACCCAAATAGTACTAAGCATTATTTCTGGGTGTATCTGGGAAAATGCTTTCTGCTGAGATTTACCTTGGAATTGGTGGGCTTCATAAAGTAGATGTCTTCCCCAATAAGAGCAGGTTCATCCAATCTACTTAAGGCCTGGATACAGTACTCCCCCATAACCACAAAGGATATGTCCCAGGACCCCAGGGAACTGGAATCTCAGAGAATGCTGCGGCACTGTGAGGCCAGAACAGGCTGCCAGATAACTAGGAGGGATGCTAAGTGACTGATGGATGGTGCACAGGCAGCATGGATGCACTGGAAAAAGGGATGATTTGTGTCCGAGTGGAAGGGGAGAGGACAGCACAAGATTTTATCACGCTATCAGAATAGCTTGCACTTTAAAGCATATGAATTGTTTATGTTTAGATTTATCCAATTAATATTTTTTGGGCCATAGTTGACCATGGATAACAGAAACCTCAGAATATAAATTTGCAGGTAAAGTTGATAGGATAAAATGATGCAGGAAGGGAGAATTTGTTCTGTTTGTACATTTGAGCTGGGACATCAGCCATCTTTTGTCCTTGATCTAGAATTCACAGCATAAGCTTTTCTTGTTCTCAGCCTTTGAATTCAGACTTTTTACACCACTAGCCTTCTTGGGTCTCCAGCTTGCAAATGTGAGATTTCAAAGCCTCCATAACCCTTTGAGCATTGTAACTCCTTATAATGAAATCAACTTCTCTCTCCCTCTCCCTCTCCCTCTCCCTCTCCCTCTCCCTGTCCCTCTCCCTCTCTCTCTGGTAGATATACTGTGACATAACTCACCAGCTTATAGAATGCAGTTGAAATACAGATGCAGATCACATCTTCCCAGGGGCATATGCCAAGGCTGAAGAGGACAGTGACTAGGGCAATGTTCTGAGGACATCTATAGTTAGGATCAGGAGGAAGCAAGTAAACAATACCTCAAGGAGAAGCCAGAGAGGCTGGAGCACAACCAACAGCGTTCTATCTCACAAAAGCTGAGGGCCCAAGCACAGGAGAAAAGTGGAAGGAGACACATCATAAACGAAATCCCGACTTTTCTTTGGGGCTAACTCAAGAAATTCACGAAGTCAATTTTCCACGCTGACTTGCCCATTTTTTGTAGTTTCTCTATATTTATTTGAAAGTTCACCACCTGAGAATTATATATGGAAATTAATCTTGCTTCTGAAAAAGAGTGTTTTCCAGAGTTTTGTGAGAAATTGATAATATCATTCAGCTGACAGATGAGTTTTTGGAAAGGGGCAACACAGAGCCTCCCTGGAAAGACACACATGTGACCAAGGTTGGCATCACTGACAGCCGAACAGCAGGTTGCCGCTCCTCCTACCGTGGCGTAACATGAGCTTTCTACCAATCCTTCTGAAGTGTCCTTGCTGGAAATGGCCAACCTAATTCTAGTGATGCTTTCTACCCACCTTCCGGGTTGTGGATAGACAGAAGGTAAAAGAACAAGTGAAATCACTCCATGAGAAACATACAACCAACACAGAAAGTAGGGAATTCAGTATAATAACTGGGCCTGTGCTTCAACAAATTAAGATCATAGAAAGGGGTGGGGTCACAGGAGGGAACAGTGTGTTATTAAGAGAGATTATACTAAATATAACAATGTAACACAAAGTCTTTAATTGGATCCCAGTGTGCACACAAAAAAAACATCTTGAGACAATTGGAAAAAAATGAATTGATTTTGGAGCTACAGAGGAATGATTACTTTTGTCAGGTAAAATAATGGGCTAAATATGATTTAAAGTGAAAGGTTCTTTTAAGGGATGCATGTTGAGGTATTTATGGCAAAATGCCATAATGCCTATTACTCTCACTTGACAATAGTGCAGGAAAAAGAGGAAATGTCTTATTTTATACAGATATACAATAAAAATACTTAGGAGTAAAATTTTCCATCCACAGCTTACATTTGAATAATTAAATGCTGTGTTAGAGTGGAGTTGTTATTATCAATGTCCACTAATACCTGGGTCTGCTATTTTCTGACACACCTCATCAGGCCCTCATGTTAGCCTGGTTCCAGGAAGGATGGTGACACACTGAGGACACCAGCATCTTCAGGGCTGAACACTACCTCCCTGTGCTGATGCTTTAGACCATGCTTGTCATGCCCATAGCTCACTCTGCAGATGATTGTTTTGCTGCTATTTTCACAAGATTATGGAGCCTCAGTCCACAAGGGTCCCCATGCAGTGACTTACTGAAGTTGAGCTCCCAACTCTCCTCCCAGCCTCTGCTGAACACAACATGGGTCAGAAATAAATGTCAGTGTTTAAAAGCCTCTGTAAACAACAGGAGTGTTTGTTACTGAAGTATAAGCTCCCCTCTCCTAACTGGTCCAGTCAGCAAGTATTAAAACTGGTGATGGCTTTATAATATTACTGTCTCCACTTTTCTGACATTGCTCAGAACAGAGTCTAGACTATACTGTTTGCATTAGTTCAATGAGTCCTTTCCTTATTAGAACCTTCTTTTGTGATACAAGAGCCGTCACTATTATGAGAGTAAATATTTTGGTATGTACAGTCAAGATTTAGTATTGCTTCTAAAAGTAATTCTGGCTAACAAGGATCAAATTTTGAGAGCTTCAGTTTCTTGCCTGTAAAATGAGGAATTCAGTTAAGACAACCTTGAGAGTGATTTCCACTTCTAAAATGTAAGGGCTGGGGATTTAGCTCAGCAGCACAGTGCCTGCCTGGCAAGCAAGAGGTTGTAAGTTTGATTCCTGGTACTGGAAAAAACAAACAAACAAAAAAAATTAAGTTGCAGCATAATGTTTTTAAAAAATAAAATAAAATGTAAGGATTATATAATTTAAGCATTTAGGACCAATTCTTTTAAAATAGATTATCAATATATGTACATATGCAGTTAACTTTAAATCAGTTTCCTTTTTTTTGAACTTGTATTGCCTTCTCAATGTACTAGCATTGCTGCTTATATAGGTATATCTCTAAGAAATGGATATTTTTTTAAAAAAAATAGTGAACTTGGAGGTGGGAAAGAAAGTTCCATTTGATAATCTCAAGACAACAGGAAATAATAGCTCATGTGAGGCAGCACTTCTGCACGGAGCACTTGGAGAGGCTCATTCACAAAGTGGGGAGCTTAGCATCTTATAGGTACAAGGTTATAAGAGAAGGCTGCACACAGCTTTTATTCTACAGAGAAAGCCAGAGGTGCTGTAAGTGTCAAAACAAGGCTTATAGCACCATTTCAAAACAATACTCAAACAAAAATAGCCACCAACAAAAGCCATACTGGAGTAATCTATTTTTTTCAATTTTTATCTTTTATTAGTCCATGTTTGCATTACACAGTGGTCACACTCATGGGGAGCTGGCACATGCACACAGCACATCTCAGCTCTTTTTTCATCCCCTCCTCTTTCACTCCCTCTCCTCCATCCGTCTCCTGCGGAAGAGTCTGCTTCTAATACAGTCTCTGAGTGAGGAAGAACAGAACAACAAGCATAGCGTGCCGAGTCTGCCCTCCCCGCTCTCCACATGGAAGGATCCTGAGAGTGGCCACCAGCCTGTCTCCTTTTTCCACTTTTTCACTTGTCTCAGGGGGAAGGAGTGACTCTAGTCACTCAGGGAAAAGGAAGGAAGGCTCTGTGGCTCAGCCCCATCCCTCTCCTTCTGTCTTTGGGATCCACATATCTGCAGAAGCATATGTGCATTAGTGGTGCCTCTGCACCTTGGGTCTTAGGGTACCTGCTCCCTGCAAAGATGAGGAGGCAGAGCTCCGACATGCACTGCAGCCACTGAGTCCTTTCAGTGCCTGAGCCAGTGTGTCATCTCTGGAGCCCAGTGTTAGAAAGCCACATTCAGTAAGATGGAAAGCTGTATTCAGTAATAGGAATATGTATAATACAAGAGGGCCTAAAAGAACACAAAAATAGGTGTTGGTTCCTTCTCCTTCTCCTTCTGCTTCTCCAGCTCTATGACTTGTCTGGTTTGGATAAAGAGCAAACTATGCATATTTTGATATTGCTTGCTAATATTCAGTGCTGTTATAAAGAAAAGAAGAAACCTAAGATGTAAGTACCTAGTTAGCATATAGCTTGGAAGACATTGGCAAAATTCCTAAACTATGTTAAATAGAGAAAAGAAGTTCACAAGCAGAACATGTGAACTAAACACAAGACAGAGAAAGAATGAAAAGACCAATAGATACCTAAACTTCATGACCCCAGATAGAGAGATGCCATCTGAGTCTCTAAATCCATGATGCTCTTTCTGAACCTTTCTGGATTTCTTAAATACACTATCTTTTTAAAAAATGCAAATAAAATCCATAGTTCCTTAGCAGCCTACTGACAAGCCTTAAAGAGACCAGACATCCTTGTCGCATTAGTCCCAGGTATTTCCTCTGATCAGACTTCCAGCTCAAGCCTTGATTCTAGTCCTCATGAGGTCATCCACAGGGACAGCTGATGTGAGCAAGACAGACAGATACAGACACAATACAGGAATCTATCTGAGCAGGATTCAAAGAACTGAGCTGTCCATCCCACTTGCACCCGACCCCAGTCTGCCAAATAGCCCTATTTCTTTACCCTTGTTTCTCCCTGTGTATTTTACATTGATCTGCAAGGTCTGTCTGCTACTCCTATGTCCAGCAATGGGGCAGCCTTCAAGCAGGAAAGGATCAGAGAACATGTCTTGCAGCTAGGCTGGAAGCAGCAGAGGTACGTGGGGTTCAGCCCCCATAGGTCTTCCCTACCCTGCAGCTCCAAGTGGGAGAAGCTGATGAAGTTCTATAGACTATTTGGTGTAGAGACTTAGGAAGCACTAATTTAAAACAGAACAGAAAGTGAAACAAAATATAAAATTGGGATGTGTGACAAAGTAATGTTTTAAATGTTGATCTTTCAAGACAAGCATTCACTTATAGAAGTGACTAAGAGTCCATAACAATGACTAAGTAGTTAGAAAGACCAAAGTGCAGAAAAATAATCTTAAAAAGTAATATTATTAAACATTATTTAAGTATTCTAAAATTTGGGTTTGGTAGATGAAGAGGTTTATAAATTGTGTTAAGACTAGCATGGTAAGACTCCTATGTATCAGGAATATGTGGACAAAAAAACTCTCATTTCTAAAAAAAAATAGATGTACTCACTAGTATGCCTAATTTAGGTACTATTTTTCTGGTTTTAACAATTGATTGTCCTTAGAAAATTGTGACATGGGGCTGGGGATTTAGCTCAGTGGCAAAGCACCTGCCTGGCAAGTGCAAGGTCATGAGTTCGATTCCTGGTACCAGAAAAAAAGCAAAAAACCAAAAAAAAAAGAAGAAAATTATGACATATGCCATAATATGAGTAGATGTTTCACAACTCTTTTTTCAATTTTTTTCCTAAACTATATTCATTAAAATCTGGCAAAAAATAATCAAGTAGTGATAAAATGTAAATAATATTTAGTATTTTAGTTTCAGTAGTATTTACTTTTCAGTTTGCACAGAAAATACTTAGGTTCATGGATAGTGATTGAGGCAAAACTGTCATTGAATTGAGTCCTTATAATTTGATGCAACTATGAAGTATGTATGAACAAAACCAAAGGTCCTGGACCTTTGTCAGTATTCTCACTGTTCACAGCTTCCTTCTCTTTGGGTGACCATTGCTTAGTATAGCTTCCCATAACTGTGGCAAAATGCCTGCGATTGTTAACTTATAGGGAGGAAAGATTGAATTTGGCTCACAGCTTCAAAGATTCAGTCCATGGTCACTTGGAGCTGTGGTTGAGCCTGTGGCAGCACAATGCCTGATGGCAGGGAACACTTAGTAGAAAGGTCCATTGTGACATCCAAAAAAAAAGAGGAAAGAGTTGGGGTCTGATTCCCCTGGCAATATTTCCCCAGTGACTTCAATTCCCTCCATGAGGCCCTAGCTCCAGAACCTTCCCCTGCTCCCTAATAGTGCCACTGTCTGGGAACCAATATTTTATCACATGACCTTTGAGCAACACCCAAATAAAGGACCCCATTCTCCTCTATTCTGGTTAGATATCACTGACTAATCAAACTATTCAATCTTGCTACTCAAAAATTGTGGATTTTTCTTTTAAATTATACATCAGAAGTTGAATTTTTTAGAAGTGGCAAAAAAATACTCCAATAAAGAATGTACCTGACATCAACTAATTTTCCAAAAGACAAAATTAGGATTTTTAGAACTCTTTCTAACTAGAAAAATGTGACTTCATTGAAGTAGATTCCTTAACCCCAAATCACCACTGTACTTGACATCTGAGCCTATACCAAGCGGTTATTTATGGACCAAAAATACATACACACATATATAAATGCATATGTACATACATAAAATAACTTTTTAACCTCATGCACAGAAATAATCCTTGATAAAAGTGATAAATGTAAAAAATAAAATGTTCAATATTTTAGAAATAATATATAAAATTTGTTTTGTCTTTTTTTTTAACTTATTTTGTTTGTATGATGCAGTGGATCATACCTAGGGCCTTGTAGAAGCTAAGAAAAAGTTCTGCCACAGTACCACACCCCCAGCCTAGAAAAATACATTTTAGCTCTCAGGTAGGGAAATATATGGAAAGGGTATATCTGACAGGAAAAGGCTGATAATTCTGACATCATTAATGTAAAGTTCCCATTCAACCAAAGATCCAAGACTGAGAAAAGGTATACAAAATGTTAATTATCAGGGCATGTAAAAATAGAGAGAATGACCAATCAATAAATACTGGATATATGACCTAGAAAAAACTGGGCAAAGAATATGAATAAAGAATTTATGGAAAAAAATCCAAGTGTTGCATAATCATTTATAAAAATAATCTCATTAGGAATCTGAGAAGTGCAAATTAAGGCCACAGTGAGCAACTATTTCATAGCCATCAGATGGCGAAAGTTTTGTTTGCATTGATTTGAGAAATGGAAACATGGGCACTGAGGTTCCAATTCATGCAACTGCTTGGGAGGGTGATTTTTTTTAATATCTTGTGAAGCTATAACTTTGCATAATTTTTGGCCCCTGTAGTATTTTAGCAAATACTGAAAAAGTCTTGGCAAGTGTACTCAGGAAGACAGTCAAATGTTCACTGTAGTATTGCTGGTAACAGTGAAAAAATGAAAAACAACTTAAATGCCTATCAACAAAGAATGGACAAATAATGATGTGCTTATTTAATTGAATGTAAACAACCGAAAGAGTGAGCCAAAATTACAGGTAACAAAATTACAGGTAACAAAAAAAGAACAAAATTTCAAAATCAAACTGAATTGGGGGAAAAAACATTTTGGAAAGGTGTAAAAAGGTTGCAAGAAACTTATGTTTTAAAAATGATTGTGAGTTGGGCAGATAAAGAACAGAAGAGTCTTCTGAGGCCTGCAGTAGTCTCGCTAGGTTAGCACAGGTTGTGAGTGCCATTAGTAATATTATTACCTTTTTAAAAAATTTTGGCAATACAAAGGATTGAATCCAAGATCTTTATACTGAGTTACATCCCAGGCTGGGTTTGAACTCTTGCTCTTCCTGCCTCAGCCTCCCAGAGGGCTGGGATTACAGGCATGCACCACCATGCCAGATTGCCATTACAAAACTCTAATTTATTGGCCAATTTTGTGTTGTTGTGATCAAATATCTGAGAAAGACAACTTAAAGGGGAAAAGGTTTATGTTGGCTATTTCAGAGGCTGTTGTCCATGTTCAGCTGGCCACAGACAGACATCAAGAGGAAGAGTGGCATCATGAGGGCAAAGCATGGGGAGCAGAAGCTGCCCACAACTCATGGTGAGGAAGCCGGGGGGAAGGCACCAGAGAAGCAGAGCCAGATGTACCTTCAAAGGCACACTTCTGGTGCCCTTCCTCCACCTGGTCCCCTTTGCGCACCCTTTCAGCTGTGAACTCAGACAGGGGTCCATCCACTGCCCATGCCCACCACTGCATGGCCTGTTAGAACGGGGCTTGCACAGCAGGCAGCTAGCAGCCAGGAGTGACCTTCATCTTCACAGCCACTCCCACCGCGGCCTCCTGCATGAGCTGCCTTCCTGTCAGCTCAGCCAGGCGTTAGCCGCCCATTGGTGCAGAACCCCCTGTGAACTGGATGTTTGGGGCTTGGGATACATGCACTTTTCAAACTAATGTCATCATCACACTGAAAGGGAAAAGAAGAAATTTATTCAGAAACCACGCACACACACACACACACACACACACACACACACACCTCTGTGGAAAAATTGATAACAGTGCTCAATGACAAAAGGATAACAGTCCTTGGTGCCAAAAAGGCTGGAGACCACTGGTGAGGTCAGTACCCTCAAGAGCCTTAACAGAACCAGTATTTGCTTAGGATATTGCAGTGTGATGACTTCCCAGCCCCAGCATTTCCTCATCATGTATCACTTGGTGCTTGGCATCCTACTACAAGCAAGAACTTTCTCTTTCCATCCATCTGTGTTTATCTATCTATCAATCTATCTATCATCTATAATATATCATCAGTATAGATCCATGAATTTTCATTTATTTCCTATGGCTTATAATTCACTATCATCCTTAGTTACATAGATGCTCAAATTATCTCAGATTTGGCTGGGACAGCTCGGTAAAGCTTGTTGATGTGATATTTGCCCATCATTTTTTGAGCACTTCTTTCTCTTTTACAAAGTATTATATTCTGGGAGCATCTTCTTTTTGCCTGAGCCCTGAATGTTCTTTCCAACGACAATATTCATAATTTACTGGGATACGTTTTTTCTTTTCCCTTTCAGTAGGATGATGATATTCATTTGAAAGGCATTTAGTTTCAGTTTGCTTTCAGTTTTAGGTTTTATTTCTTTTTCCCACTACAGTATTTTTATTTTTGTAATGTATAGAACATTAAAATATTTCTCAAAGTCAAAATGACATAAAAAGGAATAGTGTAAGTATCCCTTCTCTGGTGGGTTAACTAATGGTCAATTTGTAACAACCAACTGAAATGAATAAGGATGGTGCTTGGTGTGGAAAGTCCAACTGAGGATTGTTGCCAACAGCATAAAAGAAGAACTGGAGGGGAAGATAATATGCTGTTGATTCTCCTAAAGAAGCTCATCATACCAGTTTTCCTGGTATAAACTTAGCTGCTATCAGAGGTGCTCAGTTCCTCCCTGTGCTGAGGATGGCCACGGTTCTCTTCAGGAGAGCTCTGGTCCTTACCTTGAGTGTTGCTTCCTGACTCCAGTGCAAATCCCTCATCTTGCTGGCACAGATCCCTCATCCTGCTGGCACAGGTCCACCACTGACCTTTGGGCCTTCTCAGTGCAGATCCTTGATATGGACTGGTATATTGTTGTGGGCTTAGGCCTCCAGTTGGACTCATGGAGGACATTGCCGTGGGCTCTATATCTTCAGCTGGACACATGAAGGACACTGCCAAGGGATCTAGCCCCTCAGATGGATTCTTTGGGTCTCTAGTGCATGCACAGATCTCCTGCACTCTTCTGCATTTGACTCATTATGTGACTATTATGAAATAATCTTATAAATTACGTGTCCTATATTAAATCTATTGCCTTATATAGACAGACTACAACACCTTTTATTTTCCCATTGGTGCTTTCTGCTTTATCTTTCTTTTTTAAATTTTATTTTAAAAGAAAAACCCTCAAATTTCAAAACAAGATAATCTGAGAGTAAAAATGGTAAATACATTATGGATTGTTATCTTTAAATTAGTTACTCAGAGTACAAGATATAGACATTTAATTGCCCAAGCAATATTAGTGCAAAACTTTCTTTTCAATGAATGAAAGTAGTAGTATAACTATTTTAATTATCATATATATATATATATATATATATATTTTTTTTTTTTTTGCTTTTCCCTTCCTTCTTTTCTCCTCTCCCCCATCCTAGGTTCTCTTTCCTTTAGAACAGTTTCTTCTCATCTTACAATATCTATTGTACATTTTGGATCTTATTTACTCTTTAAACTTCTCATACTAGGGAGATGATATGATGTTTACACATGTGCATCTGGTTTATTTCACTTATGAGTATGGTCTCAACTTGCATTCATTTACCTATATAGGTCTCCAGCTAATCCTTCTTTATGGCTGAGTATTACTCAATTGTATAAAAGATTACATTTTTTTATTCACTCCTCATTTGATGGGCATTTGTTTCCAAGATCTAGGTATGGCGAATTGTGCTGCTATAAACATGGGTACACATATATCACTGTGGTACAGTGTTTTTAATTCTTTTGGGAAGATACCCAGAAAAGGAGGAGCTGGGTCAAATAGGACTTCCAATCGAGTTTTTTGAGGAAACTCCACCCTGATTTCCACAGAGGCTGTACCAGTCTATACTCCCACCAACAGTGGAGAAGAGTTCCTTTTTCCCCCACAGCACCTCCAGCCTTAGTTACTAGTTGATTTCTTGATAATAGTCATTCTTTCCAGGGTGAGATGGAATCTCATTGTTGTTTTATTTTGCATCTCTCGAATGACCAGTGATGTTGAACATTTTTCATATATTTATTTGCTGTTTGTATTTCTTCATCTGAGAAGTATGTATTCATCTCAGATGCCCATTTTTGGACAGGATTTTTAAATGTAGGAAGTCTGATTTTTTGAGTTCTTCATGTGTTCTCAGTAGTAATCCTTTGTCTAAAGAACAGCTGACAAACTTTTTTTCCCCCACATTGTGGATTGCCTCTTCACTCTATTGGTGGTCTCCTTTACTGTTCAAAACCTTCTTAACAACATGAGACCTGAGCTGTTGATTCTTTGTAATAGTTCCTGTGTGATTGGATTTTGTTCATATAGTCTTCGCCTACACTGATATCTTCATACATCACAAGCCCTTAACATCCAATTTTACATATTCTATTTTCCAGCAGATTTAGTGTTTATTTTAATATTTAGATTTAATATTTAGATATTTGATCCACTTTGAATTTAATATAATATTTAGATTTAATATTTAGATCTTTGATCCACTTTGAATTTAGTTTAGTGCAGTGAAAGGTATGGGTCCAATTTTAATCTTGGCATGTGCACAGGTAGTTTTTCAGCACCATCTGTTACAGAGGCTATCTTTCATTCAGTGCGTGTGTTTGCCAACTTTGTCAAAGATAAGGTGGTTGAGTATGTCTGGAGTTGTTTCTGTACCTTCTAATCTGTTCCGTTTATCTTCAGATCCTTTTTTTGCCAGATCACACAGCTTTTATCACAGTAGCTTTACAGTATAACTTCACTTCAGGGATTGTGATGCTTCTTGCCTTGCCTTTGTTGCCCAGAATTGCCTTTGCTATTCTAGGTCTCTTCTGTTTCCAAATGAGTTTTAAGATCATCTTCTCTATTTCTGTGAGATATGCTGTTGGGATTTTGATCAGAATTACATTACATCTGTATAACAGTTTTGGAAGTATGGCCATTTTCAATATATTGGTTCCTCCTACACAAGAGTAGGGTCTATCTTTCCATTTTCTCATATCCTCTTCAGTCTTGTTTTTCAGAGCACTGTAGTTTACAATGTAGAGTTCCTTTATATCCTTGGATTGATTCCTAGGTATTTCATTTTTCTTGGATGCTACTATGAAAAGTGTTGCTTCCCTAATTTCTCTCTCAGTCAGTTTTTTATTCATGTACAGGAAGGATTTATTTTTTGAGCGTTGACTTTTTATCCATCTACACTGCTGAATTTTCTTATTAAAGCCACCAGTTTTTTCATAGAGCTTTTGGAGTCTTCTATGTAGAATATCATGTCATCTGCAAGTACTGACAATTTAACTTCTTCCTTTCCTATCATTATTCCTTTTACTTCTTTCTCTTGTCTAATTGCTCTGGCTAAAGTTTCCAGGACTATGTTGAATAAGAATGGAGACAGTCAACATCCTTGTCATGTTTCTGATTTTAGAGAGAAATCTTTCAGGTTTTGTCCATTTAAGAATGTTGGCTATTGGTTTGGAATAGATGTCTTTTATCAGGCTGAGATAAAGACGATCTATTCCAATGTTCTGTAGAGTTTTTATAATGAATGGGTACTGGACTTTGTCAAAAGCTTTTTCTTCATCTATTGAGATGATCACATGTCCTTGGGTCTGTTAATATGATGTATTACATTTACTGATTTGTGTATGTTGAACCACCCCTATATCCCTGGGATGAATCCCACTTGGTCACAGTATATAATCTTGTGGATGATTTGCTGCATTCTGCTTGCCAGAATCTTCTTGAGGATTGTGGTACTTCTGTTCATTAGGGAGATTGCCCTATAGTCCTCTTTTTTGTTTGGCTCTTTTTCTGGTTTTTGTATGAGGATAGTGCTTGATTTCAGAAATGAATTTGGGAGTATTGCTTCCCTTTCAATTTCATTAAGCAGCTTGGGAAGTAGTAGTATTAAGTCTTCTCTAAATTTCTTGTAGAATTTAGCAGTGAATCTGTAGGGGCCTGAGATTTCCTTATGGGATGTTTTTAATTATATCTTTGATTTCCTTGATTGATATTGATATATTTAGCATTTTTATATCTTCTTGACTCAGCTTTGGAAATTCATATGTATGCAGGAACCTGTCTATTTTGTCTGCAATTTCTATCTTATTAGAATACAACTTTTCAAATGACCTTCTGGATTTCTGCAGGGTCTGCTGTGATTTTATTCTTTTCATTCCTAATTGTGTGGACTGGAGATTTTTCTTTTCTTTTTTTTTTTAAATAAGGTTGAATAAGGGTTCAAGTCTGTGCTTTGCTCACACCGCCACAGTTCCCAGCTGAAACTCACAGAGAGAGCCAGGTATTTCCCATCTACTTCCTGAGGGCAGAGAGGGCTATCCAGGACCCCGCCGTTATTACAGACTGAGTCTCTGCCCTCCCTGCACCTGCGGCAGACAGGAGATCCTCAATCTGAAGCCCCAGGGACTTCTCTGGCTGGGGGTGGGCATGTATCCTCTCCCAGCACCTGCACGCTCTGCGCCCAGTGAGCTAGTGCTCCGGGAGCTGCTGGTCCCATGGTTCAAGTCCGTGCTTTACTTTCACCTGGGGCCCCTGGGGGGTTGAAGGCACAGGCAGTCTGTGACTGCTATACATCCTGCCTGCATCTGGTTCCTGTATGTGTCCTGAACTGACTGGAGACACAGAATCAGGTGGTTCACAAACTCTCAACCCTGCAGTTTGTGTCTGGATTTTGCCTGTACTCTGAACTGCCTGGGGACATAGGTCCACTGGACCGGGATGGTCACACCAGTGCAACCAGAGTCCGGGCCATGCATGTGCCCTGAACTTCAAGGGGATGCTGGATCAGATGATTGGCTACCAGCTGACACCAATGCCTGCATCTGAGAATGGGGATAACTAGATACAAATCAAAAACTGCTGGAAAACCTGAGACTAAGAAGCGCTTCTCAGAGGCCACTCAGGGGCAAACCTGAACAACAGGAAAAATAGGGAGACTAATGGTCTTGGCTGAGCAGCTACTGAAGAGGGAAACTGAGCTTTCTGCATCTGGTAGCAAACATGACAAAATGAAAGACTAAAACACAATCCCAGAACTCCACCCCAATCAGAACAAGTCCAGGAGACATCAACATAGGAGAACTTGGTAAACACATGCCTGAAATAGCTGAAATGATTGCAATGGAAGTAGAAACAACTCCCTAAGGCCATACAAGAGATGAGATCAGAAATAATCCAAATTATATAAAACAAATCTTAACAGGCATGAAAGCCCATATCATTAATAACACTATTGTAACAGGGGACCTCAACACCCCATTGACACAAAGAGATAGATCAACTGGACAAGAAATCAGCAAGGAAATAACAGAGCTGAACCAAAGCTGTGAACAAATGGAC
>NW_004955515.1:946394-971555 GCF_000276665.1 Chinchilla lanigera
TTTTCCTCCTTTTATTTTTAAAATAAAAAAATTAAAAATGTTGAATAAGGGTTTGTTGATATTACTTAATTTTTCAAAGAACCAATTCTTTGATTCATTGATTCTTTGTATTCTTAGTCTCTAATGCATTAATTACTGCTCTGATCATTATAACTTCCTCCCTTGTACAAGCTTTTTGTCTTAGGGCTTATTTGATTTTCAAGTCCACTAATATTTGTTTTATATAGTTGGGTGCACTGGTATTTGTTGCATATATATTTATGATTGTTATCTCTTCCTCTTGGACTCTTCCCTTTACAAGGATATAGTGACCTTCTTTATCTCTCTTAATCAGTCTAGCCTTGAAATTCACTTTGTCTGCAAATAGAATAACCACGCCTGCTTATTTCTGGATTCCTGTCTTATTCTGCTGCAGATGCTTTCAGTGGAATTTTTATTGTACTGGATATGTACTTTAATCTGCCTTAGAGTTTCCATGTCTTTCCTGTGCTGAGCATTCATGGCTCCCATAGTTTTCTTATGTGCCTCTATTTTTTTCTCTATCTGCTCTATAGTCACTAAGCATGGTTGTCATTGTGGTCACCATCTCAGCAGTTACTGAGAAATTATTTCTGATTTGCTTTTTTTCTAGAGCCTCATTCAGTTGCTTTGTTATTACCACTTCAGAGAGGCCAGATGGGTGGCTTTCAGACTGTCCCACCTCATTGCCCTGGCTTTTGTGAACTGGATGTCTGGAGTTCCATTTTGTTTAAGTGTGTTCTCATTCTGTCTTTTTTGTTTGTTTGTTTAATTCCAGGAGTGATGCATATAAATTGCCTAAGGTATGTTGCTTTATTGCTAGTATTTAGAATGCTTGGAAATTGACTACTCTGAGCTCAGAGTTGACCCTCAGAGCTGGTTTTTGCATTTTGAGTCTGTTGCAAGAATCTACCTCTTCAGTGTGTTGGCTATGCACAGTTGCTGCTTGCTTGGCCCTACCCGTGGTTCTTTAGTACTGTACCACAGTATTTTCTATGACCCTTAGTTAGTCTCAGTCCTGGAATACCAGAAAGAATAGCTGTTTAGAACAATTATGTCACTTTTGGCTAAAATGGTGCCATCAGCAATAACAATAGCATCAAACAGAGCCTAGAAAATGACAAAGAGAGCTAACCATTAATTTGCCACTTTTAACCATATCAACTAGAGTTGAAGTTATATAACAAAATCTAAAACATAGCAGAAAACTACATGTAGTACATACGTCCTTACTATGTCAATTTTACCCTCAGGGTTGAAATTTGAAAGTGTTCAGAGGAAAATAGAGAAGTGGAAGTAGAGAATGAGATTTGAAGTAAGGCTAGAGGACAAAGGGGGATCCCACTACCTTTGGGAAGCTGGTGCAGAAGATTGGAGGGAAAGAAAGAAGTAAGAGATGAAAAGAAGAAAAAAATGGAACCATAACCACAAAGAGGCTAGAAACCATGTTCAAGCTCATATAAAAATAAGATCAAGGGCCTGGGATGCAGCTCAATGGCACAAGCATCTACCTGGTAAGTGCAAGGTCCTGAGTTCGATTTCTAGTACCCCCAAAAAAAGAAGAAAAGAAAAATAAGATCAAACATTGAAATAGAAAACCAAAACACAAAATGAAACAAAAAAAAAAAAAAACCCTCTCTACCACCACAACAAAAATGAAGAGAGAGAGAGAGAGAGAAAGTCCACTTCCAGGTTTGTCTCTGCTGTCACTGGTAGACAATGTGTGGAGACAGAGTCCAGATCTGTGTTGATTTATCCCAGCAAGCCAGCAGTAGCTTTTTGGTGGGGTAGTGGATAATCTCAGGGAGTTTGCACCTTCTGATGAGGAACAGATTCATTCAGCCTGTAGCCATCAGCACACCTTCCATGGGCCTGAGCTAAGCTGGGAGTCACTGTATGGAGCCAGCAGCTTCTCTGAGTTCTGAGCTCATCTAGCCTGTCTCCAAAATGGCTCCTAGCCAATCACTCTCTCACACAGGACAACTGAGCTCTCATTACTCACCACCAGCTAGTGTAGTGTTTCACATCCGCTGCTCCCCTCCACTGCTGCATCTCTCTGTGGAGGGCTTTGGGTTCACCAGTAGTCACCGTGTGTCTGCAAGTTTTAATTGCTCATCTCTTGTGGTACAAGTCTTGACTCAGGGAGAAGGTGCTGCTGGCTACCTCCTTCTTTGCTGATGTTTCTCTCTTCACTCTCTCTATGTGCTTCAATTTGTGCTTCAGATTCTTCATGGGTCCAGGGGACCCACTTCCCTTCTTCTTGTCATCCTCATGTTTCTATATTCCAGCATCAGGAGGGCAATTCTCAGAGAGGCTCTTTTTCTGCTGCTTACCATCTTCCATCTTGTTTCTTTTCCTGATTTATTTTTCTTGACTTTTGTTTGTTTTTTTTAAACATCAGCATACATATATTCTTATTTCCCCATTTTTACATAAAAGGTAGCATACTGTATATACTATGTTTACTTTGCTTTTTCATTCAGCTTTCTTGTCTTGGAAATTGCTCCATCTGTTCTTAGAGCCCTTCTTCTCACTATTTTTAAAATTGTGCTGTGTTCCTCTGAATGTGGAGTTTTTGAGCATTATTACAGACTTGCTAAGTCAGAAAGAGAGGGAAGAGGATGCCAGGAGATGGTCTGCCCAATAGGAACAAGACTGTTGCCCTTTTTTAAAACATCACCCAGGGCGTGGGCCACCGGCTGACTCCACAGTCAGCACCCTGAGCTGGGATTGGAAGCTGCTTCTTATGGTTCCTCCATCAATTAAATTTCTATCTCCTTTTAGGAGGTAAGAGAGGAAGCAAGAAAAAAATGTTCATCTATCTGCTCAGCTACTGAAGAATATGCATTTACTGACTGGAACAACCCCCAAATTTGACCACACTGTGCTTTGTACTTGGCCCAGCTTTAATATTTTGTTTAGAACTCAAATTACAAATAGTTTGTTTTACAATTCAAATTATGAACTGAGTGATGCTAATGAAGGCTGAGTTTCTCAACACAAATGCACATTTTCTGCAAAATCAAATAAAAATTTATTACTTTTAGGAACTACTACAGTATAGAATTTTTAAGAAATCGGAATTTGTTGGTATAGTACAAGAACTAATAATCTGACTTCCTGGCATAAAGTGATTTATTTTTGTTTTTTAGACTCAATCTTGCTACATAGTTCATCCTGGCCCTGAACTCTCTATGAAGGGTGGCATTGAACTAATAGCAATCTCTCTGTTTTGGCCTCCATACCTGCTTTGGGGCATAGTTTAAAAAGAAATCTTACATGTTGCTAGGCAAATCACACTCAGCTCTTTCTGTTGTAATGTTTCTTGCCTGGGCAGCAAGGAGGAGTGAGCAAGTTTACCATGTACAAAATCTCAACGATTGGTGTGTGCAGTCCATACTGGCTCCCAGTCTACCTGGGTTTCCTCCAGTGGTTCCAGCTGTGAGGCCAGCTGGCCTTATAGCAGCTCTGGTAAGAGTGGAGCCTGGTGGTGATTCTGTATGTGTGTGGTTTTATGTCTTTATTTGGTTCTCATCCACATTGGCTGTCTGTAGATTTTTGAAAGTGGTCACAGCTTATCTGAGGAATCTCCATCTTCATTATCTTCTGGACAATTTCTCCCAGATGTGACAAGTACATTCCTAATTCCTTGGATCTGGATGGCTGTGTGGAGCCTGGTGACATTACACACATCTGCAGCCTGAACCTTCTGCAAATTGAATGCCCAGATCACCAGCTGAGTACTGAGGGACAGCCTTCTTATGGTCCACCCCACTGGTGTGCCTGTGAGTGGTGACAGTGTGTTCTGCCTGCTTTGCTGGTGGCAGGACCGCCCTGCTCTTTCTTGCCACCTTTCTGGGCAGCAGCCAGAGAGACAGGGCCTAAGCTGGAAAGGAAGAATGTGTGAGCCTGTATCCTCATGATTTAAGAGGAGCAGCTGGTTCCTTTTACTAGGAGACAGAAATAAAGATAAAGAAATGTTACTGTTGGGATGTGGTTTATGTTTTATTGTTTTGGCTACTGAGAATAAATGAGTTTTCGAACTCCTGTTCTTGCTCAATAATTCAAAGAATTATCCAGAATAGTAAATGCATGCATGTCTTGGCCAAAGATTCCCAGCCCTTTAACATAGCTTTACAACCAGTGTTCCTGGGAGCTGTTGAGACCCTGAGGAGTCATTCCTGCCTGTCAGGTGACCCCCAGTGTGCCCCATGATGTCATCCGCTTCTGTGGGAGCTGTGACAGGGAAAAGGACCAGAAGTTCTGCTTTAAAAAAACAAGGTATTTGTTCATTAAGGGACAAAACTATCTTCCAATAATAAAATTGATTTCAAATGATCTTTTAGATATTCAAAGGAGAAAATATAGCTTTGATGAATGCAGGCTCTTGACAATTACTGTTTAAATGCTCATATGTGTTGTACATAAAAATAATACCCAAAGCCCAGGAAACCTTCCTCTCCAAAATCCTTTAGTGCAGCACTTCTCAAGCTGCCTGCACATAAGAGCTCAGTGTTGGAATCTCCGAGGGTGGACCTCCCTGCTTTTAGGAATCTGACCCATGAAGCACAGTCCCATGTATCCCACAGGTGGAGCCTCTCTAACAACAGAAACATATTCTGTCCTGTTTCTATTTCCTACTCCGTGGGATGCTTTAGAAATGTACTGTGCACTCCCAGTGCCTGGGCTCAACCCAGGCAAGTCTGAGTCTTCTGACCAGGGATGACAGAGCCCTGATAGGTCTGTTTTCTTTTCCTTAGCTTTGTCTCTCTTAAGTTGCCTAAGTGTTGTGGTTTAGATCTGAAATATTGCCCTAGAGCTGAAGGCTCTGTTGCTGCCCTGTTGCAGGGTCTGAGGAAGGCCTTTGTCTACACTGTGAGGCCTCTGACCTCACTAGGACCTTAGTCCACCCTTCAGTTCACACTACAGTGGGCTTTCTCATACACAGGCCAAAATGAATGCTTTCTACTCTAAGTTGATTTTCTGAGTTGTTTAGACAGGGATGGAGAGCTTACTAACAAGCACAATAAAGTGAGTGTCCAGGTAGGGCAGAAAGCCACCAGCAGAAGGGAGGAATGGTCCCAGCAGTTTGCAAACTGCCCAGTATAGACATGGATCATTTAAAGCCAGAGTGTGTTCTGAGAAATTTGTCATTGGGCAGTTCCTTCATTGTGTGAATACCATACACTGTGCTCACACAAACCTACATGCCACATTTTCACTAGGCAAGATAATCTTATGGAAAAAAAAAAAAAAGATAATCTTATGGGGCCTCCCTTAGGTTCAAAACCCACTGTTACCCAAAATGCTATTATCCAGCACACATCTGTTCTCAAAAATAGAAAATAATTCTTTCTTTCTTTCTTTTCCTTTCCGTTTTTTTTTTTTTTTTTTTTTTTTTTTTTTGAGACAGGATCTTGCTATGTAGTTCAGGCTGGTCTTGAACTCACCATATAGCCCAAGTGACCTGGAACTCACAGTGACCCTCCTGCCTCAGCCTCCTGAGTGCTAAGATTACAGGTGTGTGCCACCACACCAAGCACATTTCTTAATACTAGTGATATAGTTTATAAAAATGATAAGATTCAGGATGGAGTCAGTGGTGTCAAACTCAGACAAACAGAGCTAGGGAAAGTTACAAAGGGTTACTCTTCTCTCATAGGAGTTACCCGATAACAGGAAACAGGAGGTGTTCCAAGAAAGCCCTCAAAAATATAACATAGCACAAAGTCCACTGGAAATTTACACAGTCCTTCTACAAGGACATCTGTCCTCCAAATGCCCATCAACCATTATTATTGATCCTTGAGTGCCTCTGTTATTGATTTTTGTGATCAAACACAGTTGTATCCAAATACCTTAAATTATTTTGTTTTGCCTTAAAATCTTCTGCTTACTTCAACCACTTTGAATATGGTGTATGTATTACTACTGTTACAACGTTTTACCAGAGTCAATTTATTAATCTTTGTAGGATCTCTGTTATTTAAAGTAAAAAAGTGGCACTTTGATCTGCGAAGTGGTCTTGAATTTGAGCCCCATCTGGACCTGGGTACATGAGCTTTATATTCTGGGTGGCCAATCTTTGGGTTATTGATGAATTTTTCTTTTTCTTTTCTTTTTTTGGGGGGTACTGGGAATCAGACTCAGGACCTTGCAATTGCCAGGCAGGCACTTGTGCCACTGAGCTATATTCCTGGCCCTATTGATGAATTTTTATTATTGCCTAATGTTCTTATTATCAAAGATCATGCTATTAAATTTTCACTGTTACTTTCAAGAGAATGCAGCCATACATTTTAAGTTTACTAATGTACTTATAAAGATTTGTGATATTAAAATGATAAACTTCTGTCTTTCTTTCTTCCTTCCTTCCTACCTCCTTCCTTCTTTCCTCATAGTGCTAGAGGCTCACACATGCTAATTATCTGACTGACCTCACAGAAAGTCACATAACTTATTTTATTTTGATTTCTTCAATCAAGTGAACACTTACTCTTGAGCATTTGGTTTGTATCAGATATTGTGGCAGAGCATGGACAAGATGACCAATGAAACATCTCTGACTATTATTGGTGCCGATTTGATCATCTGCAGAGACCATTTGTGAACCCCCAGTACACACAGGAAGCTGCACATGTTCTTCAGCACAGCCCAGGGCTTCAGGTATTGACATTCAGTCCCCACTTTGAGGAATGGTGAGCGTGGAGTTCAGTCAGACTGCGGTGCTCAGGGGCTGGGGCCTTTGGGAGGATTGGATAAGGCATGGGGTGGAGACTTCATCCTGAATCCTGGTGGCTTCCTAGGCAGAAGAGAGACATGCAGGTGTGGCATCCCCATCTTTTACCTTGTGAGAAGGCTGCCACCAGATGCAAGCCCTCAGTCTTGAAGCAGAACTATTAAGTTTTCCTTATAACTTATTCAATCTGTGAAGCTACAGTATTAGCAACCGAAAATGGACTAATGCAATGATAGTCTTGGGTTTTCTTTTCTTCTCTTTCTTTCAAAGTGATTTGTTCATTATATCCTGTAAAATTTTGACACTCTCTTTTCTTCTGAACTTTAGCTGTGTATTAAATTTTTCTTAGAGAATAAAAAGCTGGAGGCTCCATGATAGGTAGTTTGCCTCTGTCCCAAGAAGCCTCCACACAAAAATGTGACCTGGAGCAGAGAGGTTCAGGAAAGGCAGGTCCTGCCCTGCAGCTGAGGAATGAGGAATGACGGACCAAAGTTTTTCCACTCATGTCTCCCAAGCCTCAGCTGATTCCTGCTAGCTTTCTGAATTTGGAGATAGATAATTATTAAGTGACTCCAGATTAGATGACATGTATGGAGTTTTTCCACCAGACACATCTACAATGATTCTGCTGATTAAAATAAAGTGACTCATTTCCTGAATTATTTATAAATTCCTTAAAATAAACCAAGCATCCCTAGGCAAAGGCCTTCTCTGGATTTGGAGGTTCCACACAGGAGCTGCCAGGAAGTATGAGTGCGGTGGGTGAATGTGCCACATTGGCTCTGAAGCCAACTCCAAAATGGGAATACCCGAATGCTGCACAACAGGTGAGAGAATGTTAAACAGCTAACTCAAGGATTGAAAATGTCTTGTGCTTTGCAGAAAAAAAGTCTCATCTTGAAAATGAAATTTTTTATATTTTATAATGTTTCTGTTTTTTTAAAAATCCCTGAGCTGATAATCCCTAGTTTCTTAAAATCAATTTAAAAGTCTCTAAACTTAGAATTTCAAAGGTGTGTATATATGTACAAATGAAATTATGGGAAGAGGCAAAAATCTAAGTAGAAGCATTAATATTTTTTCCTAACTCAATGTGTATTGCGCTGGAAATTATTGGTCCATGCTAAAGTTATTGTATCTCAAACATAGTAATAATAAACGCTAACATTTATGAAATGTTTATGATTTTCTATGAGGTAGTAAATACACACATCATCTAGTCCTTGCTAACTAGCAAGGCTTGTCTCCTACTGAAATCCATGCGCTAAAATCCAGTCAGAAATGTGATAGTCTGTAAAGGTTGGGATTGTGACTAAGTACTGGGAGTGGTGCTCTCACAAATATAATTTGTGTCCAGAGAAAAGAAGCTGCCAGGTATGGCAGTGCATGCCTGTAATCCTAGCACTTGGAAGGCTGAAGTAGGAGGATTGCTGTGAGTTTGAGGCCAGCCCTGTTACGTAATGAATTCAAGGCCAGTCTGAACTGCATAGCAAGATCCTGTCTCAAAAAGAAAAGAAAGAAAGAAAGAAAGAAAGAAAGAAAGAAAGAAAGAAAGAAAGAAAGAAAGAAAGAAAGAAAGAAAGAAAAGAAACCCTAGAAAGGTTCTGGCAAGAGAATATCATGTGTAAATCAGGAACTGGGTCGTGATCAGACATCAACTCTGCCAACACCTTGATTTTGGACATCCAGTACTGTAAGCAACACATTTCTTTGGTTTATAACTTGCCCAGCCTATAGGATTTTGTTACAGCAGCCTGAAGAGACCAAGGCACAAGTACACAAAGCAAAAAACACTATGGTCCCATTTTCTAGACAGAAGTTGCTGAGAACACACTGTTAGTACTTGTGTCATTGAGTTTGACATTTGTGTGACCTGAGCGCAGTAGCCGTGCTCTTAATCACCATTCTTCAAAAGTGACTTTCAAATTTCTGCAAGTATCTTTAACTTCACTTCCTTCACCTCTTAAAAATTATGGAATAAGAAGTCAGTGTTGTTTTAAAAGACCAAATGGTGAAAAATGTGCAAAAAAGAATGAGAAAGTCTTCTTTTCTCCTAACTTGACTTTCCAAGTGGCTTGCCAAGAAGTCCTAGGTATCATGATATCAATAGCAAGAAAATATCTTTCCAGAAGTACAGCTGAGCTATAGTTGCCTCTGGTTTAGGTTTCTGGTTGGGGTAACAGCACAGTCACTCATATTGTACCAAACCTCCTGCAGATGACAATCATAGGCTCTGGACAAACTATAGCAAACACTGACCTGAAGGCACTTGAGAAGATATCAGCCAGAAGCAAGTGGAGAGGTGCTGACTCTTGCATGAAGAGTGTGATGGTCGGGAGTCTCCGGCTTTTACAGCTTGTTACCTGCCAGCAAACGGTGGGTTTGCCCTGTGTAGGTGCTGGAACTTGGAAAGCTGTCAACTCACTGTCTAAGGAATCAGAGGAGGAAGTCTGAGGAGATCACAACTTGTAGGAAATAAGTATGTGTGTGAGTATGTGCATGCATGTGTGTAAGTGTGTGTGCCTGTGTGTGTGTGCGCACACGTGCGCACATTAATGTGTGTCTCTGGAAGGAGAAAGCCACAAATAGCTGCCCAAAATGACGTGTGTAAGCGCTGCCCAAATCTCGGGGTGACCTGTGAATTGTGTGTGGGCACAGAGGACACCAGGTAATGTGGCGAAGATGACAGGAGTTAACAAGAGTTTGCAGCAACAGCCTGCTACAAGAGCAGCAAGAATCACTGTTCAGAGAAGTTAACTGCTACAATAATATAAGCAACACTGCCCAGGGAAACATATTAGAATCCAGAACACGTATCATACTGTCCAGAGTATAATACAAAGTTGTCAAACTTGAAAAGAAACCAGAAAATGTGACCTATATTGAAACCAATGTTTCTCAAAATTTTTGATCTGTGGGCCCTTTTACTTTCTCAAACATATTGAGAACGTTAAGGAATTTTTGTTACATAGACTATATCTATGGACTAATGCCTTATTTGAAATTAAATTGAAAAAATATTAAAATACTTATTAGTTTGTTTAATAATTAATCCAACATATGTTAACATAAATAAAACATTTTCATAAAAATAACTGTGTTTTTCAAACCAAACCTATTCATTAGATGCATGCAATTGTTTATATTTTTCTCAGGTCTTTTTAATGCCTGATTCAATAAAAGAAGAGAAAGATTCTTATATTTCCTTCTGCATTTAATGTGCTGTAAGTCTTTGGTTTGGTTTAAACTATAAAGATAATCTGGCCTTACGTGGTTGGAAAGATAGGAATATTTTAATGAACCCTACAGATTATTGTGGATGTTATTCTTTCATATTATACTAAATTTGAGAGGTGGTCCTTGCTTAAAGGCTAGTTGCAATGTGAAATCTAAAACTAGACCATAATCTGCTATATTTCATATTCTATTACATTAAACCACCCTTCTATATTGCACTGGGAATGGATTTTTGTGTATATTATCTCATTTATTCTTAACAATCCTGAAAGGTGAACTCTTCTCATCCCCATATTGGAGATAAACGTTTCAAAATGCATGCAGTCCTGGGCGTGGTGGCGCACACCTGTAATCCTAGCACTTGGGAGCCTGAGGCAGGAGGATCATTGTGAGTTCAAGACCAGCCTGGGCTACACAGTGAGCTCAAGGTCAGTCTGAACTGCCTCGCGAGACCCTGTCTCAAAAAAACCAAAAAAAAAAAAAGTACGCAGTAAGCCATACTGAGATTTTCTTCCAAACATTATGATCTCCTAAGGGCAGCAGCTAAAAAACAAAATAAAACATATGTATCACATATGACTTTCCCACTGCAAATTTCCATTTAGCTTGATTACTTTTATCTGCAAACCTGGGGAGACTGAGACAAAGGACTGCAAGTTCAAAGGCCGGGCAGCATATCTGTAACCTGGCAAGACCTTATCTCACAATCAAAACTCCAAAGGTCTGGGGGGGCCTGCTTCAGGGGTAGAGTGCTTGCCTCACATGTATAAGGCCTTCGGTTCAATTCCTAGTGACACATATGCACACACATGTGCACATACACACACACATAGCTTACTATGAAAATAATTAGTAGAAAGTGATTAAGCATGTTTTGGATGTTAGAAAAATCAGTTTCTAACTGACCGGAGCTTTGGCCTCAGGGCAGGAGGACGGTTAGTCCCATGCCCTTGAGAGAGGGTGGGGAGTGCTGCAGGGGCCCAGCGCTGTGCTGAGCATTCCCTGTCCCTATAAACATCACTATCAATGCTCAGTGATTCTCTGTCCCATGGTATAAACAGAAATCTGCTTTACTCTGAGAGTTAAGTATGCAACTGATAGATACAACAGGAAAAAAAAAACAACACAATAAAGTCTCAAAGTAGAATCTCTTGCTGCTTTTAGAGAGGATGGTGTTTTGATTTCTGGACAGTCACAAATCAAAGAGAAAGACCAACTGTACTGTCATCTGTTGCTTTTTCTGTGCAGCTGCTGAAAGCACTAATGATGGTGGATTAGCTGAGGACTATTCTTTGAGCCAAAGGAAGCATCCTGCTATCAGTGCCTTCATGACTAGGACAGCACACCTCACTGCAATGGAGACTGATGAGAATGACTATGCCTGGGTGGAGCAGGAGCCAGGAGGCAGGAGGCCAATGTGGATTTGATAAGGGGCGAAAGCTCTGCAGTGCTGGGACTTTTGGTTTTCATGTACCTTCTTGTGTATGAGGCAGAGTTCATGGGAGCACAAAAGGAGTGTGTACCAGGGCACCGGCATCCACAACTATCGATCTGGACTAGGGGGGCACAGGGTGCAGTTACAGGGAGCTGAGGGTGCAGAATTCCTGTCATGAACTGAGCCATAGCTCTCCGAAACTCAGATGCTGAAACCCTAAACCTCAATGCAGCTATATTTGGATGTGAAGTAATTAAGCTTCAATGAGATTATGAGGGTGGGGCCTTTGGTCAGAATGGAGCCCTCCTGAGAAGAGGAGGTGACACCAAGGATGCCAGGGAGGTACATACACAAGTCTTGGAGGACAGAGTGTGAGGGTGGCCCTCTGCAAGCCTCAGGAAGAGTCCATCCTCCCAGACTGTCACCTTGGATTTCCAGCCACCAGAACTGTGAGGAAATAAAGCCTTTTTTTTTCTTTGAGACAGGATCTAGCTAGGTAGTCTAGGCTGGCCTTAAACTCACTGTGTAGCTCAGGCTGGCCTTGAACTCACAATGATGCTCCTGCCTCAGCCTCCCAACTGCTGGGATTACATGTGTGCAACACCATGCAGAGCAAAGTCTGTTTATTAAGGCACCTAGTGTGGTACTGGTTACAGCAGCCTGAGCTGATTAATATGTCCTTCTCAGTCCCCTTTAATTCACATAAGATCAGTGAACATGGAGGATAGAATACAATCCCCACCCACCAGAGAGTGCTTAAGCAATGAGAAACACTAAATCAAGGACCATAACAGCATAGAGTTAAAGCTGTAGACCCCTACTTACCCTCCATGCCCAGATGTAACCCCATTTGCCCATTTAAGAGATGTGGGAAGAAGACACCATGTACTGTGTAACTCCAAATGGGTAAAAAGCAATAGGGCTTAGCTTACAACCCTTAGATTTTTTTTTCATTACTTAAGTTGAGCCCAGAGCCTTTACACTAAACTGTACCCGCAGCCCTTATTTATTTTTTTTATTTTGAGACAGGATCTCACTTAGTCACTAAGATGCTGACTGGGCTTGAACTTGTGATCCTCCTGATTCAGCCTCCCAAAGTTCTGGTATTAAAGGCATTTCTCATCATGCCTGGTTGAATCTTAGAATTTTATGGTTAATTCCTACCCTAGATCTTCTTAAATCAGGGGAGACTATTATATTATTGCTCCTTGACTTAAGATTCTCCTGACTACAATATGTCAAGTCCTAATATACCCATCATAAGTTGAAAATATCATAAGTCCAATGCACTTACTATATTTAACCTGCTGACACACTACTGTAGCAGCATGGAACACTGTGGAATCTCAGTTCACCCTCATGATCCTGTGGCTGATGGGGAGTTCTGGTTCACAGGGGCTGCTGCCGCACAGCGTCATGAAAGAAGGTAGTACTGCATGTTGCTCACCCAGGGAAGATCCAAATTCAAAATCCCATGTGCCTCTATTACCTAGCAAGGGCTCACTGTCTGATGCCCACCAAATCACTATCATGGCACTGGGATTTTGCAAGAAGAAGCTCTATTGTGTGGCCAACTGACGAAGAGGTAAAAGATCTCATCTGCCTCCCTGGGGGTGTGGATTATGAGAAGTCAGAAGGGACAAAGCTGCTAGCTGGTTGGGTATCAAGAAGGGGCTCGTGTTTTTCCAGGGGATGTGTCAGTGTCCTGCATGAAGCTTTCGAGTCTGTGACTTTATTGACCACATTTCTTCTGACTGTCCATTCTTTAAAATTTTTTTTAAAAAACCTAAAATTTCAAAACAAGATAATAGAAGGGAAACAATAGTTACTATATTAGGTATCATTATCATTAAATTAGTTACTCAGAGTACAAGATATCTGCATTTAATAGTCCAAACAATACTAGTACAAACATTTCTTTGCAAAGAAATAAGGAAAATTGGCAATATATACATATATTCAACACAAGAATACAATCTTAATAGCAGTTAGGGAAAAGAAATAAATCACCTACATAGGAAAGCCCATCAGAATTAGACTTCTGAGCACAAACCCACAGGGTGGGTTTATATTGCTTTTCCATTCCACGATTCCAGTTACTCTTTCCTTTTGAAGTCTTTTCCCATTTTACAATATCTATTGAATATTTTGGATCTTATTTACTCTTTAAACTTTTCACACTAAGGAGACAATATGATATTTACACATGTGGGTATGGTTTATTTCACTTATGAGTATGATCTCAATTTGCATCTATTTACTTATAAAAGTCTCCAGTTTTTCCTTCTTTATGGCTGAGTAGTATTCCATTGTATAAAAAGACCACATCTTTTTTATCCATTCCTTGGTTTATGAGCATTTGGGTTGTTTCCAAAATCTAGCTATTACAAATTGTGCTGCTATAAACATGGGTACACACATATATTCCTGTGGTACAACATTTTTAATTCTTCTGGGAAGATACCCAGAAGGGGAATGGCTGGGTCACATGGGACATCCAATCCGAGATTTTTGAGAAAACTCCACACTGATTTCCACAGAGGCTGCACCAGTCTACACTCCCACCAACAGTGGAGAAGTGTTCCTTTTCCCCAACAGCCCCATTCAGCCTTTATTACTGGTTGATTTCATAAATTTCCTCAAGATGTTCTTTGTCATGGAATTATCCTATTTCTCCATCAGTTTTGAAAGATAGTTTTTTAGGGTATATCAATCTGGGTTGAAGGTTGTTTTCCTTTTGAGCTTGAAATACTTCACTCATAGCTCTCCTTGACTTGTGGGTTTGTGCTCAGAAGTCTAATTCTGATGAGCTTTCCTATGTAGGTGATTTATTTCTTTTCCCTAACCGCTATTAAGATTGTATTCTTGTGTTGAATGTGTGGAATCTTCACTGTGATATACTTGGCTGTAGATTTTTTCTGATCATGCCTAGTTAGATCTCTGTATGCCTCATGTACTGTATGTCAAATTCTTTTTCCCTACCAGGGAAGTTTTCTGCCATGACGTCTCTGAACAGTTTTTTATATCATTTGTGCTATCTCCTGCTTTTTCATTGGCTCCAGTCAATCTTAAATTATGCTTCTTTGTCTCATGTAGCAGCAGCTGGATTGACTTCCCTGGTCCCTTTCTATGTTCAAGAAATCTTCCTTTTCATAATCATTAACTGCAAGCCTGTCTTCTGTATCTCAGATCCTATCCTGACATTGTCTTATTCTGCTGCAGATACTTTCAATGGAATTTTTGTTCTCCTGGATATGTACTTTAATCTGCCTTAGAGTTTCCATGTCTTTCCTGTGCTGAGCATTCATGGCTCCCATAGTTTTCTTATGCGCCTCTATTTTTTTCTCTATCTGCTCTACAGTCACTAAGCATGGTTGTCATTGTGGTCACCATCTCTGCAGTTACTAAGAAATTATTTCTGATTTGATTTTTTTCTAGAGCCTCATTCAATTGCTTTGCCATTACCACTTCAGAGAGACTGTGTGGGTAGCTTTCAGACTGTCCCACCTCACTGCCCTGGCTTTTGCTTTTGTGAGCTGGATGTCTGGAGTTCCACCTTGTTTAAGTGTTTTCTCATTCTATCTTGTTTATTTTTGTTGTTGTTTAATTCCTGGGGTGATGCTTATAAATTGCCTATGGTATGTTGTTTTATTGCCTGTAGTTAGAACACTTGGGAAATGCCTACTTCTCTCAGGTATCACCCAGAGGTAGCTGGTTTTTGCATTTTGAGTCTGTTGCAAGAATCTACCTCTTCAATGTGTTGGCTATGCACAGTTGCTGCCTGCTTGGCCCAGCCCATGGTTCTTTGGTATTGTACCACAGTATTTTCTATGACCCTTAGCCAGTCTCAGTCCTGGAATACCAGAAAGAATAGCTGTTTAGAACAATTATGTCACTTTTGGCTAAAATGGTGCCATCAGCAAAAACAATAGCATCAAACATGGTCTAGAAAACGACAAAGAGAGCTAACCATTAATTTGCCATCTTTAACCATATGAACTAGATTTGTGATTATATCACAAAATCTGCAACAAACCAGAAAACTGTATGCAGTATGTAAGTCTTTACTGTGTCTATTTTACCCTCAGAGCTAAAATTGTAAAGGCTTTAGGGACAAAATCAAGAAGGGAAGAAGAGGATGAGATTCAAAGTAAAGCTAGAGCACAAAGCGGTATCATACTATCTTTGGGAAACTGGAGCAGAAGCCTGGAGGGAAAGAGAGATGGACGAGATAAAAAGCAGAACAAAATGGAATTACAACCACAATGAGGCTAGAAACCATGTTCACACTCACATAAAAACAAGATTAAATAATGAAGGAGAAAAACTAAAAACAAAAACAAAAACAACCCACCATCACCACAACAAAAATCAATTGAGAAAGAGTAAAAACAAGTCCATTCCAGGGTTGTCTTTGCCATCACTGGGAGACAACATGTGGAGACAGAGTCCAGATCTCTGTTGATTTATCCCAACAAGCCAGTAGTAGTTTTTTGGCAGGGTAGTGGGTAATCTCAGAAAGACTGCACCTTCTGGTGAGGACCAGACTCATTTGGCCTGTAGCTGTCAGCATACTTTCTGTTGGCCTGAGCCCATCTGCAAGCCACCAGATGGAGACAGCCACTGCCTTGAGTTCTAGCTCAGCCTGCCCCTCCCCAAATGGCTCCTGGCCAATTGCCCTTTCTCAAGGGACAAGTGAGCCCTCATCACTCACCACCAGCTAGTACAGTCCTTCACATCTATTGCTCCCCTCCACTGCTGTATCTTATTGGAGGCCTCTGGGTTGGCAGGTTTGAATTGTTCCCCTCACACAATGAGTTCCATCTTGGAGAGAAGGTGCTGCTGACTACCTTCTACTTCTTCATTAAAATTTTTCTCTTCATTCTCTCCATTACCTTCAACGCGTGCTTTAGATCCTTTCTGGTCCAGGGGACCCACTTCCCTCCTTCTTGTCTTCCTCACTTAGCTATATTCCAGCATCTGAAAGGTGACTCTCAGAGAGGCTCTTTCTCTGCTGCTTACTACTCCACCATTTTGGTGCTTCATCCTCCATGTCCATTTTTAAAAGCCACTTCCAAACCATAAAAGTCAGTAGTAAGGCCCTATAGCCCTTCCTGGGAGACAACTGACATTAAGAAATTTATGTCTGGTGTGTCCAAGCTGTAGACCACTTCAGTTCACTCTTTCCTGCATGTGCATAGTTTTCACACCATGGAAAACTAAAAAAAACTATTGTGTGAGCCATCCTAAATAGAGAAAGGTGTGAAGTAGATGAGGTGGGAAAAGGAGAGGGAGTCCATTATGGGTCCCTGTGATATATGTGATATATGGGATACTGAGATATGTATATATTATTCTTCCCTGAGTGCTGGCACAGAGCTATCAAAATCTCTGGAATTTCCTGTGAAGGGTGAGAGTAATAGCTTTTGTTATCCATATGTCTTTTGAACAAACTTGAGTTTGTGCCTAGCAGGTGACTCTTGGAAGAAGGGAGCTTGATGTCAGAGAAGCCAACCATAGGCGTAGAGGGGTGGAGTACCCCCTGCTTTCTTGTGTCCTTGAGGGGCTGGAGATGGAGCTCTGTTGCCAATGTCAGAACAATCAATGCTTGATGTGATCAACCATGCCTGAGTAATGGAACTGCCATAAAACCCTCAATTGTGTCACTGGGAGAGTTTCCAGGTTAGCTAACATTCCCACTTGCACTCCATCTCCACAGGCAGAAGCTTGGGAAACTTCCAGACCTCACCTTCAGTGTCTCTTTATCTGGTTGTTCATCTGTATCCCTCATACCACCCTATCCTTTATAACAACTTTCTAAGTGTTAAGTAATATGTTTTCCTCAGTTCTGTGTACCAGTTCTAGTTATTGAACCCAACAAGGGAGACATGGGAGCCCATCATGTATAGCTGGCTAGTCAGAAGTACAAAAGACTGGTGACTTGTACCTGTCAACTGAAATGGTGCAGTCTTCTGGGACTGATCTGCCCCACCTATGGGATCTGATGGTAATTCCAATCTGAGAGTGTCAGAATTGAGTTGGATTGTGGGTAACACAGTTGGTACTGTGGTGTGTGTGTGTGTGTGTGTGCACGTGCATATGCGTGTAAGCATGTGTACCTTACTCATTTGCATCAGAAGTGCGGTAGGTAACAGTTGTCATGGTTATGTTGTAAAAATGGGCCCTAATATTATGGATTTAGAGAAGACTTAAAAAAGAAAATAATTAACAAAAGCATTAAAAAGATAACCAAAGAAATTCAGGCGGCTGCTGTTTTAACTTTCACTCTGGGGTTAAGTCACCAAGTGTGTTCTTTTTGAAATGCACTGTGTGCTTCCTTTGTGCCTTAAACTAAGTTACAAATGTGTCCAATGTCTATTTAATACTTAAAAGGTTTTATTGAAAATTAGATGGACAAATGTCACCTTGAACACAAAATATATATTTTTTTTTCTAGCATCTTTCGATCATTATCTATGTGGCCATATCTTTGAAATCATTTCTCATATCATAATACATCTCCATTACAAATGCCCCATAGACCTTCACAGATTTAACACAGTCATAATTTTTCTATGCACAAAATTTCATACACTTACTTTTTTCATCATCCTTGCATTCTAAAACCTTAACACTAACTTCTGGCTAATTCATGTGAAAGGACAGTCTTCAGCTTGTATTTACTTCCTGCTTTTCTAGTGAAACCTATCATATTTTAGAACTGTGAAGCTTTATTTTAGGATGCATACATATCTTGGCTTAGAAGTAGAAAATTTAAAGATTCTGTGTCACTGTGCCCCCAAATGCTTGTAATCTCCTTTGCACAAAGAAATTGAGTTGTAGTTATGTGTGTAACCAAGGGAAAGCTCAGATTTTGGGGCTTCCCTACTGCTACTGTGGACAGGAGCAGAAGGGATGTATGCCATTTCTAGGTTTTTTTTCTAACCGACAGAACCTGTGGTAGCCTTTCTTTATCCAAAGAGGACATATTCTGAGATTCCAGTGGATAACTCAAAAATAAGTAAACTATTTTTTTTCTGATATGCATAAACCTATGGTAAAACTTAATTCATAAATTAGGTAAGAGATTAACAATAACTCATAATAAAATAGGGCAATTATAATAATATTCTGAAAGACAAATTATATGAATGTGGTTTGTCTTTTCCTCAAAATATTATGTACTCTCCCTCTTGTAATGCCATGAAATGATACTTACTGGACACACTTGAGGTTCTCTCTCTGGTACATTCAAATTGTTACCATCAGTCTTTTTGCACTGGGAGCATTATTAAATGAAATAAGGGTGATGTGAACACAAGCCCTGGGGTACCAAGCAGTGGATCTGGTCACTTAGATGGCTACTAAGAGGTAGGTAGTTCATATAGCATGGATATGTAGCCCTGGGGGAGTGACCTGTGATTTCATCATGCTAACCAACACAGTTTGAATTTAAAGCTTAGGAATTATTTATTTCTCTGATTTACTATTTAACATTTCAGGCTGCAATTAGCCATGGGTAACTGAAACCACAGAAATTGACATTGTGAATAAGGGGGAGTTGTCATACTTACCTCATGTTTTCCTTGCAATTTTTATTTGTTCATTTGTTTTTTTTATTTGTTTATTTTTATTTTTTGTAGTACAGTAAGTTCTCAACTTACAGAAGAGTTCCATTTCAGGAGAACATTCATAAGTCAGACTTGTTTGTAAGTCTGACAAAGTGACTCATACATCTTCGACATCAATATAGAATTGGGCCAGTTGTTGGATGATTCATGTTATAAGAATAAGAAACATCCACTGCTTTTCCTTTTGCTTCCAGACATCCTGGGCCCTGATTGACCACTGTACTTACTGTATACTATTGCATTATGCAGTACATACACAGCAGTACAACTGCGACAATGTCCAGCAGACACTCGAGCTGCTTCCATGGTTTGTTTGCATCTACAAATGTTTGTAGTGAGAGGTCCTTTTGTATTTGTGAAAGTTCGCAACTCAAATGTTTGTAAGTCGGGGACTCACAGTATTGGAAATTGCACCCAACACTGTCACACTGCTCTCCATCCCCAGCCTTTCTTAATTTCATTTTATTCCGAGACAAGATCACACTAAGTCAGTGGTTGTCCAGTTTGACTACAACTTTTAATCCTCCCACCTCAGCCTCCCAGAGTGCTTTTACAGGTATTTTCCCCGTGTTGATGGTAGTGGAAGCAGCTACCTTAGATGCAAAGACAAAACGTTACATCCAAGACCTTCCTGGATTGTTAACAGCTTCTCTGTGTTTAAGTCATCCTGTTCGTGCGTGTCTTTAACATAGCTACTCAGTTGTTATGGTTTGTGTCTAGATGTCCCCACAAAGCTTCATGCAGTCATGGGGTGGGCATTTAGAGTTTATGACTGATCCATGATCCAATGCTGGGATTATGGGTATGAGTGCTACACCTGCCCTGGGGTGGATAGTTCTCATATGTAAGGGAGAGAAAGAGGCTGCTTGTTGCCACTCCTCCCTTTTGGCTCTGGCTGCCTTTGCTATCTTCAGCCACCATGAACTGTGGCCCTCTGCCATGTGCCACCCTGCCTTGGAGCCAGCTGAGTATGGACTGAAACCTTCACGGACTGTGAGCTAAATAAACCTTTCCTTTCCTTTCTTAATTTTGGGTATTGAGTATTTTGTCTCAGCAAGGAGAGAAAAGTAACCAAGACATTAGTCTTGTAGTAATTATTATTTTTTGTTTGTTTTTGTTTTTTTTCCGGTACCGGGAAGCGAACTCGTGACCCTGTGCTTGCCAGGCAAGTGCTGTGCCACTGAGCTAAATCCCCAGCCCCAGTTTTGTGTAATTAATATACTACTTTCTCTTTAATTATTTCAGGCAGAATATTCAAAATATGCTTCCACTTTCAAAAATGTCCAAAGTTCTGTTTTCTTCACCCCTTGTGTTTGTTAAGCTATTTTTGTCCCTAGTCGTGACTGGTAGCACTCTAGTAATGGCTGCATCTTACAGAGACATCATGTTTGGGCAGGCACTCTGTACTATGTGTTCAGGATGAATGCTCTCAGGTTTAGCTGTTCCCAGGAGCTCACTGTTGGCATTGCTGTGTTGCATACTGTTAGGGTTTATATCTAGATGGCTTCCCAGAGCGACACACCATTATAGACAGAACTTTAAGGAGGTGACTGGACCATGGGGGTGGGATAGCTGGCCTGATGTTAGAAGGTGGGGTCTGGCTGGAAGATGTGGGTCACAGAGCTGCTGCCTAGACAGGTATGTTTTCCTCCCTGGTTCCTCCCTTGATACTACTTCCGGCCTGACTTGCTATAAACTGTTTTTCCTTGGCCAGTATTCTCTGCCACTTCATCCTGTCTTGGAACCATGCAACTATGGACGGAAACCTCTACAGACTGTGAGCCAAATAAAGCTTTCCTCCTTTAACTTGTGGGTGTCGGGTGTTGTGTCTCAGTCATAAGAAAAATGACTAACACTTTTGTGACATATGCCATTAATCTTACCTTGAAATGAACACTAGAAAAAGGTGAAGGGAGTGGCTGATCTGTTACCTAAAAGCAGGTTGGAGGCAAAGGTCCCTATCCTTTAAGGAAATGGTCACAATTTAAATTTGCATCAGGAGATTACTGGGTGTCATTCTCTGAATACCTTGGCTTTTCCAGTTTGCCATTTGAACAATTAGATGCATGCTGTTCCTGTTTCATACTTGTTCGTCTTTTACTGAAAAGTAGAAAGGAACTAGAGAAAATTAAATTTTATTGAGTGCCTAATGTTTATTGCAAGGTTATGCAAAACAGTGATTAAGAACAGCTTTGGGTTAGATCACTGGGATTTGAATTCCAGTTCCAAGGCTTCCTACCTGCCAGCTTTGGTAAGTAAATTAATCTCAGGTATGAAAATCAGGACAATAATGCCAACTTCAAAGCTTTCTGGACATGAAATAAAACAAGATGTCTAAATGACTGGAATAGCCTAAAGAGGAAGTTGGCACAGGATAGCTAATCTTATCTACCGTGTACTTGTTTCCTGGTGCCAATTGTGTTATATACTTATTCCATTAACTCAATAGAGTGGGCATAATTATCCTCATCTTATAAATGAAAGAATTGAAGGCAAAGAATTTGTGAGGTACAATAGATATACTAATGATTCCCTAGATGAGGAAATAGAAGAGCGAAGAATTTAACTCTTCAGTGTCTCAAAGTGATGCATTACGTATGTGATGCAAAGCATGTCCATTTGATTTAGAATTTTAAAAATCCCCGGCCAAGTGTGGTGGCGTACCCCCGTAATCCAAGCACTCAAGAGGCTGAGGCAGGAGGATGGTTGCAAGTTTGAGACCAGTCTAGGCTACAATGTGAGCTCAAGGCCAGCCTGAATTGCATAGCAAGACCCTATTTTAAAAAGACAAAAAAAAAAAAAAAAAAAAAAATCCCTGCTATTTGACAATTCTCAATTTGTTGTCTGTTTTAACAGGTTGTAATAGTCATGTATTATCTGTAACTTACATTAACTTTTAAGAACCAATTTTTAGGGCTGGGTGTACTTCAGTGGTAGAGTGTATGCTTAATATGTGTAAGGCCCAAGGTTCAATTTCTAGCACAAAAAAAAGAAAATCATTTTTTACTACTCTTATGGATTGTACTATATCTAGATGTTCCCCCAAAGTCTCATGTGCTCAGAGGAGCTGGCTGAATCTAGGGCTTATGGTAGTGGGTATGGTACTGAATTGGAGTACCATAAGAGTGTATGAAGTACCATAAGAGGGTATGGTACTGAATTGGTCCATTGATTGGTTTAGCATAGTTCTGAATGTGGATAATAAAAACCCCACTTTTCGTGTGCGTGGCACCAATCAATAGACCTGTAGCCTGGATGGAATATAAAGGGACAGAGGACAGGCAGGCTCACTGCTGCTTCTGGCAGCTTCCTGCCTGTTTTGCTGTGGACTATTTCTCCTCTGCAGGGCCCCTCTGTTATGCCACGTTGTCTTGGAGCCAGTCAACTATGAACTGAAATCTTTACAAACTATGAGCCAAAATAAACCTTTCCTCCTTCAACTTTGGGTGTCAACTTTTGTCTCAGCAACAAGGAAAGTAACTAAGACAGTAACAGACCTGGAATATTGACATGACTGCTCCAAATAAGGATAAAGTCACAAATGTTAGGATAGTGTCTCTATGTTGTATTTTTTCCATCAGGCTCTAGGCTGTCATTGCTATTTTTTTCTTCTCTAACCCAAGTAATTTATGATTACTTTTCTGTAGTTTTCCTAATCAATTACAAGTATTTTATGAGGTTATTTTATTTTTTGCATTGCTGGGGATTGAATCCAGGGCTTCTGTACTGAGCTACATCCCAAGTCTTTTGTATTTTTTATTTTTGGACAGGGTCTCACTGAGTTGGCCAGATGGCACTTAAACTTGTGATCCTCCTTCCTCTGCCTCCCTCAGTGCTTGGATTATGCATGTAACACCCTAGCAGGATGCTATTTTATTTTAAATAGCTATGTCAAGTCTCCCTATAATGCCTTTCTTTAAGATCACAATCCATTGCTGAGCCAAAATGATAGTATCAAAAACAATTAGGGGCCAACACAAGTGGACAGTACTATAACGAAATAGCTACAACAACTGCAATGGTTGCACTGTAAATGAAAATTTGAGTCTTCATTGGGTGTGACAATGCATGCTTGTAATTCTAGCTACTTGGTAGACTGAGGCAAGAGAAATGGAGTTGGAAACCAGCATAGCCAATGTAGTAAGACCTTGTGTCAAAAATTTTTTTTCATTTTTTAGTTTCCTAGTATAGTAAATTCTTATAATTTTATGTTGCCTTGGCATCCATCTGGAATATGTTCAACTCAACTTTCTTAGGCCAGAAGTAGGGCTCAGTCACTCTTCACACAATTTCTAGTTCTCTACCTCCTCCCAGTGCATCACTGTGTCTTTGTCTTAGCTACTTTCTCATTGCTGGGACAAAATACCTGACATTGAAGGAGAAAAGGTTCATTCGGTTTACAGTTTGTAGAGGTTCTGGTCTACAGTCAGCTGGCTCCAAGACAGGGCAGGATGTCAGAGGACAGGGCAGGATGTCAGAGGACAGGGCAGGATGTCAGAGGACAGGGCAGGATGTCAGAGGAGAAACAGTGTATGGCAGGGTAGTCAAAAGCAGTGAGCCTTCCTTTCCTTTTTAATCTCATCCAAGCTACAAGCCTATTGGTTGGTGCCACCCACATCTAAGGTGGGCCTTCTCATTATCCACACCCAAACCCATGCTAAACCAATCAGTGGATTAATTTAGTACCACATATCCTTAGTCCATATTCACTTCCTAGATTCAGCCATCTCTGAAAAGCTCCACCTATGAGCGCATGAGACTTTTGAGGAAGGACTAGGTACAATCCATAACAGTCTTATAAAACTGCCTTCCGGTGACAGCTAGATGCATTTTATTGCATTCTCTCCATGGACGCACACTATATGGCACAGTGACCAGAAGGCATTCATGAGGTGACTCCGTGAAACATGCCTGCTAGCTCTCAACCCACCAATTAGAACTTCCTTTGGGAAACTTTCTAGGTAATGCCCTGAACCCCAATAAAGACGTTAGCCTCACCGGTCCTCTTCCCAGTTCTTTCTGTCCCGCCTCTGCTGGCTGACTTTTCAGTCATCTCCAGACTTCCTCTCCCTTTTGAGAGACCTCATACAACAACCATTATTAATTTCCTACCACTTTGTCTGTAACTCTGTATTGCTTATATTGTTCTTATGCTGTTTTGTAAATGGATGTCTGTTAATATGTTTTCCTTCTTTTATTTTTAAATAAATTAAAAAAAAGAGAGACCTCAAAACCGAATTAGAAAGAAACCGTAACAGTGAAAATCTCGATGCTTAGCAGTCGCAGTGAACATGATCAGAAAAAGAGCAAAGACAGCAAAGAAGCAATTTTTCCTGGGCCCAATCTTCAAGAAGGATTTCTCCCGTGGCACTTGACAAAAGACGAAATAAAAGTTGCTCTCAACTTCATTCCTACAGCAGAGGCAGTGGAGCATTCACTTGGCTCTTACTTTCTCCTTCTCCTAAAAGCTGAGTAGGTGTACCGTTTAGGATGCTCAGGCACCATGCAACAACAGCAGAACGTGTGTGGCAGTAGGAATATGCGCAAAACAGCGCATTTTCCCCACCGTGCCTTCCTGGTGGAGATCTGAGAACTGAAGCTAGTGGGAATTTCTCTAAATCGATGTTCAGAGTTCGGACGTCCCTTGCTGAGACGCTGGCCCTGCTCCAGACGGTTTCTCCAGGAAGGGCCATTTGCAGGCCGCAGGGCCTCTGTCCTCCTCTACTGTCCCCCCTCCCGCTCCTGAGCGCCAGGAAGAGCACGTAGCTGAGGTCTACCAGGCAGGTTTAAGGGAACCGGGACTCAGGATCAAGCAGTGCCCCACATTAGGCTGCCACACTTTGCAACCGAACCTAAGCAGAACGCTTTTGGTCACTTTCACGGCTTGCTTAAAAAAATATCCCTAAGGCTTAGCCCAAAGAGTGCATCCTGGCGATTGTAGGTGGTTTGAACAAGTTGCGTTCCCCTACTGCCCAGTTTGGGAAAGTACTTTCTCCTTTGAGCGCTGACAGCCCTCAGGCCAAGCTCGCAGTACGCGGTCTGGGCGTGGCGTCGCGGCGGGGGCGGGGCCAGGAAGCGAGCCAGACGCCGGGGGCGGGGCC